>NW_010331474.1:0-237 GCF_000700745.2 Antrostomus carolinensis
TAATAATATTATAAATTTAATATAAAACCTACTGAAACATAAGTTGCAGTAAGCTCTAGAGTTCAATCTTTTTCATTCAGGGTGTGGAAAATGCTGCTGCTGAAGCAACCTGATGGCTTGTTGCTGCTGAAAGGGACATCCTTTCACCTCTGCACGTCCCCTCTCCTGTTAGATCAGCGCTGGCAGCCCCTCGGAGCTGGTGCAGACTAGTGCTTGGACAACTTGGCTGGAGCTTCG
>NW_010331474.1:251-8038 GCF_000700745.2 Antrostomus carolinensis
TCCAAGCTAGTTTTGGTTCCTGACTGAGAGAAACTGAAGCTGTAGGCAACTCTTTTGAGCCTTTCGGTACAAAAATAGATTTTAAATGAATACCAATAGTTAAATCAGCATAGCCTCAAACAGCAAGCGCCCGACTGACAGCCCTTCTGCCTTTGTGAGTTCTCTCAACAGAATCGTCTGTGCAGAAATCCTGTGCAACGCCAGGATCCTTCTGTGCGCTAGGAACGCGGTTTCCAGATTAGTTTGGCAAAGACCAGTGTGCAAATATAAATCTGTAAGCATTTAAGCCTAGCCCATCTTGATTCTTAGGTGGTTACTTGTCCGTGTGCTGGCCAGATCTCTTTGGCTAAGGGTTCTCTGTCTCAGTATAATGTGCCACAGCTCATTCACTGCAATTCTTGACCTCCAATTATTCTTACATTGAGTTTCATTAGAAGATTGGCATGAGACCACTCCAACCCCAAGAGGGAACAGGTCTAGATGAGGGAAGACAATAATATGAGTATGGTGCGTTTCTGTCTCAGGTTTCCAGATTTAATAGACAGACTGACTTCAGACTGAAGCAGAAAATGACTGAAGAGAAATGTTTAGCTGGAAAGTGGTGCCTTCAGCTGTACTCGTGACATTATCGAATGAATGACCATGTGCTGAAGTGTAGAAACTTCTCTGCGTGGTGGAAGTACAGGCAAAGACCCGAAAGCCACTGTGTGCTGTATTGAAGTGACTGGGAATTGTCCACGCAGCTCCCCTGTGCTGTGGCCATCCACTTCTGTGCTTTTTCTTCAGATGTGCCAGAGACAAACCTGTGCCATGAAGTCAGAGAACACCATATCTTGGTCTCTTCAGGTTTCGTGTTTGTGAGCGGTAGTACGAGCAGTTGAGTTAAAGATTCTCTTAAATGCCCGTAGATACTTTTCAGTAGAGTTGTATTTGGGTTGTATTAAGAGTACAAAGCTGTTTATTATTAAACCTCACCAAAATATTTTTTTTCTTTGTTGTTTGATAGCACACTTAAAAGAGAGGCTGGATGAGTATATCAAGCAGTGGAATGGCCTTGTAAAGGTATTTCGAAATGAGAGGAGGGAAGGTTTAATCCAAGCTAGGAGCATTGGAGCCCAGAAGGCTAAACTTGGACAGGTAGGAGCCAGTTCACACACAAGTCTGTCTGTTTTTTCTTTTCTGGGGGAGAGGTGGTGGTGGTTCTGTGTTCAAACAGACGTATAGAAACATAGCATTGTAATATTGATATTGTTTTAAAAAGAGATTAATTTTACTAATTTAAGCTTTATTTTTTTGTTTATAATATGAAAGTATTTCAGTGTAAATGAGCTTAACTAAATCATTGTGACTTCATAAATTACTTTACTTTTTTTTTTTTTTTTTTCTTTCAAAGGTTTTGGTTTACCTTGATGCCCATTGTGAGGTGGGAATTAATTGGTATGCACCACTTATAGCTCCTATATCTAAGGACAGGTAATGTTCTCCTCTTATTTCCAGTGTCTGGCCTCTTGGGAAGAAAAAGTCACAGTAACAATCTTGACTTTTAAAAATATAGTCAATATGTTTTATATCTATATCAATATATATCTATATCAAACTCTATCAGTATTTGCTGTATGATGATTTTATTATCTCCCAGCATAAAAGCTATGTAAGGAGGAAGGAAAATAGTCAGGCAAATAAATTTCCAGATAGTTTCTTTTAATAGACATACTGAATATTTTGGCTAGTATAGATTAAATATAAGACAACTCCCATCTTTTTCAACGATCTGAGGGGCTGTTATAAAAATGTTCTGTTCTGGCTGAATAAGGAGCCTGATTAAACAAAATAACTAAACAAAAACGTGACTTTTGATAGAGGAAAAGTAGCAGTAAGTGTTTTGATTTAATCAGGATTTAAAACCCCTGTGATCTCAAGAGTTTTATGACTTTCAGATCTTTGGTCTTGCAATATGGTCTTATTTGTTTTCTCTGAAGCACTTTGGAGTGTTGACTCCAGCGAACCAAGGCCAGGGCTTGAGCCTGTCTCTGCCACCAGCCCAGGCACTTGGTAGGAGTCAGTGGTGGAAAAGCCTGCGCTGGGTGCGTGGGATCTGCGAGAGGTGACAGAGGAGGGAGATTCCCAGGGGCTTCATTTCTTACAGCTTTTGAAATGCTGTTGTTGCTCTGTGCTGCCGCACTCATAGCTTGTGTGGTCAGGGGATATGTGTGTTTAGGAAACTGTGTGCTTGTTTAAACTCTTTAATCCCATAAAATAACTACTTAATCCTAAAAACTATTTGTTAACCTGTCATACTACCAGAACTTTCTTGAAGAGGTGGGTTTTTTGTGTTTTAAAGGCTGTAACTCAGGTTCAAGACTGGTTTTGGGCCAGGATACTAGAGAGAAGATGGAAATGTTTGTGTGCTTCCATCAAGCGTGTGTTACTCTTTTACACTAGAAAGGCTGGTGAGAACCGGCAGCTTTAGAGGCATCCTCCAGCACCACCTGCAGAGGTTGCAGGAGGACCAGTGATGCTGAGGCACACAGTGCCAGAGGGCAGCCCTTAGCAGCTCTCTTCCAAGCCCTGATAGCCTGGGTGCAGCTTGCTGCTGCTTCTGCCTCAAAGAGCCCTGCATTAGTGTTTCTTTTCCCCTTGCTTATTTTTCTATCTCGTAGGATTTGACTATTTAAAAGATGGAAACGCTCCAAGTTTGGTCACCAGGAAACTCATTTGGAAAATTTGGGGAGAATAACAAGATAATGTCTTTTCCTTGGTGAATATTATATGTGGTAGGTTGCAATGAGGAGCTGGTTGCAAATCAAACAGGAAAAATTCTACGGAAGATTGCTGCTAGGGGAGCACTGGTAATGTCTTTTTATCCAGGGAGGTTGGATTTGCATGGCAGTTGAGTAGGATAGAATAGTGAAAATCCCTGTTTACGCTATTAAAAGCTAAGAGCTTATCATACTTGTTGACAGCTAAGATCTGATATGAATAGAAATTAAGGGAGATAATAATACTGTGAGAACCCCAGCCCTCTAAGGGTTCCCCTGTTGCCTGCAGCAGTGCTTTATTAGAAGACTGATGTCAAGAAGTACACATAAAGGAAAAAGTACTGATAAACAAATCGATGTATTAGCATTTCAAACCTAACTTTTCTGCTTTCATAACCTCTTAAAACAACACAAAGAAGGTACTATCTCTTTTTTCTTCTAATGAGGCTTCATTTTTAATGATATATTTGCAAGTGACTTTTCGTAGAAACTGCTCTATAAGCTTAATAATTAATGGTGTAAATTTCAGATTAGACAGATTACTCTTCTGAAATTGTATTTTGCTCTTTCTTTCCCTTCTATAAATGTTTCAGAACTACATGTACTGTACCTCTAATAGATTACATAGATGGGAATGATTATTCCATTGAGCCACAACAAGGTGGGGATGAAGATGGTTTTGCCAGAGGGGCCTGGGACTGGAGTTTGCTATGGAAACGAATTCCGTTAAGCCACAAGGAAAAGTCCAAACGAAAACATAAAACTGAGCCTTATCGGTAAAGAGAGCTGTTTACATACTGTGAATCATAACGAATAATTGTCTAAACCCTTTCGTTTTTCCCTCCCCCCCCCTCTTTCCCATGATCTACGGTCGGTGCTCGTGTGCCACGCGGGTACTTGCGCACAACCGCATCTTCCCCGCCACCATCCGCCGCCCCGCAGAACCACATGCACTGTGCCGCTTATAGATGTCATAGATGGCAACACTTATAAGATTGTGCCGCAAGGGGGTGGTGACGAAGATGGGTTTGCTAGAGGAGCGTGGGATTGGAGTATGCTATGGAAGAGGGTTCCCTTGACCAAGCGAGAGAAGGAAAGCAGAAAGACAAAAACTGAACCGTATCGGTAATCACTAAATCACTTACCCGTTTCTTTGTTTTCTGAACTCAATATTGATCCACTAAAACTTGCATGTACTTCTAGCCTGAAAATCTTCCTATTTCTAACCACACCAGCTATCAGACCTGTTTGCCACAACTGACTATTTGTTCAAAATACCTTTGCTACCTTATGTTGCCTCTCCATTCCTGCTCTTGTGTGGTTAGTAGGGTGCACATTAGAATGACAGGGTTTTATTTGGCAAAAGAAAATATTGTATGGCTTTGTTTCCAGGAAAAACTTTATTTAGGTATGATATTTTTTTAAAAGTTGTGTTGGAAACAACAGAGCTTATTTAACTACTTCATTTGAAATAACAAGCATGCTGTGAGTATTTATAATAGCTGGTAATGCATAAAATCTATAGTCTGCTGTCATGGCTTGATGCATGTATACAGCTCGTGGATTATGCATGTGCATCAAAATAATCCCTTTTGTCATATTTCTCCCACGTGCTTCATAATAGATCACGTCTGACAAAGAAGCATACTGTTTAAGAATCTTGGCTAGATATTTTCTAAGGT
Source organism: Antrostomus carolinensis (assembly GCF_000700745.2). Classification (NCBI taxonomy): domain Eukaryota; kingdom Metazoa; phylum Chordata; class Aves; order Caprimulgiformes; family Caprimulgidae; genus Antrostomus; species Antrostomus carolinensis. Next base: position 4,693 of record NW_010331474.1, read on the forward strand.
CTCAGTATGTTTGGGGATTTTAATTTAATACACATAACATTAAAAAACAAACAAGCAAAACAAACAAAAAAATCACCTTATTTTCTGGGAAAACCCCAATAACTTTCACAGAAGTCCTACTTTTTTCTTATGTATGCTTTGGGGAGTGGGAGGGATGTTTCCTTCCCAGCAAACAGAAACTGGCTAGAAACCCTAGCTTAGAAACTAGAGTTTCCGGATGGCTTTTCAAGACTGGGAGACTGTGGTTCTGCTGGTTTTTATTGCTTTCCCCTTCACACTTAACTAATCGTGTTACTACATTTGAAAGCAATCCTCACATCTTCAGAATCTAATGTCTTCTATTGCTTATATATATGATTTAAACATTGTAAGAACTGATGTTGGTAATTCCCTATCCTCACTCATGATTGTTCTCTGCTAAAATGGCAACACATGCAAGGAAGTTATGAAGCTTTGATCTGCTTTGTATACAGTATAAATAATACCATTTTCGGACAAGACTGTCCACATTGGAACTTTAATATTCACTTAGAGGGGGATAAACTATTTCAAACATTGCTGTTGTGTTCTGTTTACTATTCAAACAGGTCTTAAAATCCTTTAAACTGTTCCCAGAAACACAGAACACATGTTCTCAGAATGGTTTAAAAGATTACTTTATTTTTAATAATACTTTCAGAATTACAGTGCTTCTTTTAAAAAGAGACATTGCCTGCATCTGTTTATGTCCAGGCTGTATGCATATTGTTGCAGGAGTACCGAGGCAAGTAACACCAGGTAAAAGTCATACTGAAACCATAGCCAGAATTACTTAGTTTAAAAAGAAAACAAACAAACAAACAAAACCCCTCAACAGCTTAAAGCGCAGAAACAAACTTCTTGTAATGTGCGAACTGCCCCAGGGCTGAATCCTTCTTTCAGTAATATTATGCTTACCTCTTCGTATCCTATAAAATAAACTACTGAGCTTATGCAGATTTTACTGTGTACTTTAACACACTTGACAGCACGTTGGAGTCCAAGACTGAAACGTCAGCATCTGAGACCTCTACACTTGCCAAGTCTTTATGGTGCTGAGGAAAACCAAAAATGCAGGAAAGCCACAGGGCTGTGCTGTGCCACGTGCTTCTCCCTGCTGTGCTCGCTGGCAGCCTACCCTGTGAACCCCTGTGATGCAAAAACAGCGTTGGAGGAAAATACAGTAGGCAGACAAGTAGAAGGGGACATTTAGGAGTCACTCAGCATCTGATCAGGTGATTTGGAGAGCAACTAAACTGATAACCATTATATTTAGCTCAGCTGATAGACCCAGCAGCTCTGTTTTTGTTGTTGCCCTGCCCCTGCTATGCAGAGGAGGGGGTACATGCTAACCTTACGGGTTACTTTTTCTTAAGCAGTTCTCCTCAAATATTTATGTGCAGAAGGGAAATACATAATCATTGTTGTTAAAAGGAGCATCACTAAGGTAAAAATCTAATGGAATGAAGAGAGTGAGGAGTAGAAATGCCCCATCTCAATAATTTGATCATGAAGGAATAGTTCACTTGTGTTTTACTTGGCTCAACAGAGTGATCTGGACTCTTGGATCCTCCTCCTTTCAGTGCTGCAGATCATCTGAAGTCAGAAAAAAATCACTTTTTCCTTACCAGCTATTTTTTTCAAATTGCTAACTTAGTAGGGACTCCAGCTTGTATCCATTGGGGTTTTTATATATTTATTGATCCTCCTGTGAAAAACGCTTGGTATGTGTGCTGGAAATGGCTTAACATATCCTATTCTCTTTTTTAGCATGAGCAAGCTACCAAAGAATTTTGGTTAGAGCCATTCTGCAAAAATGCTCTAATCCAAACCACAATGTCTTTCTGACACATTAGAACTTGCTAATTGAACCTTGGCTTACATGGAGGAATTTACAAAGCCATGTTAAAAAAAAAAACCTCAACCAAAGTGGAAACCTTGTGCAGCTTAATCCAGGTTCTCTTAAAAATTTAACAGAGTATAATGAAAAGTGTCTCAGAGTGGTAGAAGAAGAGCCAGAGGGAGAAGATAGAAAGGTATCATTTAGCTGGGGAAACTCTGTTGATTGTTTAATAGACAGTAAGTTTAAATGTGGCAGCTCCTCAGAACATGAACCTAAGTCTGCTGTGCAGTCAAAATCTCAAGTTATCTCAAAAACTTGAACAACTTTCAAGAGAGAAATGTCTTGTCACACTGATTCTTACCTTTTTTTATTTTAATAGAAGCACACTGGCTGGCTGAAATTATAATTCCAACCAAAATTTTGTATAATTAAATTTTTAAAAATAGTAAAAATAATTTAAAAACCCCCTCTGATTTCACTAGAAATTATACAGATGTCACTTCAGAAAATTAATGGAAGCTGATGACAAAGCTTTATGATTTTTTAGTGTATTGCCATTTATCTAATCTTTATTACATGTTAACAGTGAATTCCTTCCTTAATTGATGCTTTCTCTGAGTGTTATCATATCCTTTTGGCAGAAGGAGTTACACTGTGTCTTCCTCTTTCAGGTCGCCTGCAATGGCTGGTGGATTGTTTGCCATTGAACGTGATTTCTTCTTTGAACTGGGTCTCTATGACCCAGGGCTTCAGATTTGGGGTGGTGAAAATTTCGAAATTTCTTACAAGGTAACACCAAAAATTGAAGACTAATTCATTTTAGTAGACATTCTTTCTGTAAATACTTCTGTTCGGGGTTCAGACAGACCTAGATCTGTTTTGGACCACCTCTGTCTCATGAAGCCCAGAAGGTTTTGTTGTGAGGAGATGTTGTGGCAGAGATGTGTGTCCTCAGTGTTTCCCTGTGGATTTTGAGGCAGAAGTGTTGGCGGGGGGGCCTAGTGCTGAGACCCAAACGCTGAGTAATCTAGATTTTGGTAATGATTTGGGATCACACACACCCCTAAGTATCCAATCTGAAACTGCACTAGCAAATTTGATGAGAAGGAGCTGAGCGCTCTCATGGAGAGCCTAGAAAAATGTTGTTTCTAATGGAAGTGATTATAGAGAACAAGTAGCACTCAGTTTATGTTTCATGCCTGTAAAGTATATAACGATGCAACAAAAAAATCATCTTCCCTGGTTTGCTCCTCCCTGTCATTTTTATGGGTGAAAAATTATCTCATATACTTTTCAAAATATCAAGAACTTCTTTGCAAGAGAAGTCTTCATAATTGAAACGCTAACTGCATAATTCATAATCACTGCAGAAGATTTTATTTTCACTCCTAGGCATATGCATGCTCTTCAGTTAGCAGGAAGCATAAAATGATAATCATTAGCTTCTTGTAGCTTCAGTGTTCATAATGACACAAGTGTCAGACA
>NW_010331474.1:8067-31459 GCF_000700745.2 Antrostomus carolinensis
AGATTTCTAATATCCTCTGCAGCAATCTGAAACCGTAGCTGAATTTTACTAAAAGTACATTCAGAGCTCCCCTAGCTACTCTTGCTCTTCGTGATTTTGAGGAAAGCTCCGAGTGCGCTTTCTCAGCTGTAAATCCATATGCAAAAGGTAGTTATTGAGGATGTTACACACACAGGGTCTTTATCCTCCCAATTCTCCATCTTGCTTAGAGCTAAAATAACATACAGTAGTTTTGTAATTGAAGTGCTGACTATGTAGAGACCTCCGAATTGGTTTATGTAGATTACAACCAATCTTTAGAAGAACTAAGTAGCATTTATCAATCTTGCATGCTGAGGCTGAGATGTTGAATATAATGACCTTGCATATCTGAGGGGTTTTTTTTGATGAAACTTCAGGAAATCAATATGATGATGCAATGAAGGAAGTAAACTATTCTGCCTATCTTTCCTAATACTATCAAGTCATATTTTTAATCTGTAATTCAGACTAGTTTGGAACATCCCCAAAGTTATCTTGAATTTGGATTTAATGCTACATTTCAAACTTGTCAAAACTATGAGCAGCTATATTCAGATTTAGGTATGTTTTCTTTTCCCCATAAATGGATTGTCCAAGGATGTGTGGGAGGGAGGGAATTTTGGAATGGTAACATGTTTTACCCATTTTCAGCTGCTATAGTTAAAGAAAAATCTGTTTGTACTTGGAACAGTGGGTCACCGAAGACATCCTTATCTCCTACTAGTCTTTATTAAGAAAAAATTATATGTGATGGGCATCTAACCAAAACTGATCTTAGTGATGGTATGTGAATTGCATTAATAAAATAAAAATATTATTAATTCTGACGTAATAAAAATTACCTAGTTCCAGATTTTGTGCACTCATTCATTACTGTTGTTTTCAAATAGCAATGGAATGAGATGGCAAACATTTTTTAAAAGCTTTGTGAAAAAGTAATTTAGTTGAGTAATTCAGTGGCTGAGTTGAAGATTAACTCAGTACAGCCTTTCATTTCAGAGACATATTATGTTTACATCTGAAGTGAAAATATTGAAATGTATCACACAATTGGTATAGTAAGAAAAGTTGTTGACATTTCTTCCATAATTTATTGTATATGTCTGTCTTAAATTCCTATGCGTATATATTAATAAAACCTTTGCTTTATCTTGTAGATCTGGCAGTGTGGGGGAAAACTGTTGTTTGTTCCCTGTTCTCGTGTTGGACACATCTACCGTCTCCAAGGATGGCAAGGAAATCCACCCCCTGTGTATGTTGGATCTTCTCCTACATTAAAGGTACCGTTTTGCTACAACCTCGAAGGTGGTTTTTGGTTTTAGAGAAGAACAGTTTTAAATAAATCTAAATTATCGTTAGCAATTTAAAGAGCACTTAATCCAAAACTATTTAGTGTCTAAAGCTAAGATAGTGATCTTTATTTGCTGTCAGCACCCCAAGCCTTTGCTGTGCTGTGCCCAACTGAAGTACAGACAACTCTAGTAACTCCTGGAGATGATGGTTGTGGGTTTGAAACCTCTTTTGGCTTGATAGGGTGTGATCCTAGGCTGAGTTAGCGAATACAGTAATCTAGCATTTCTCTGATCTTTGTGGCTGCATTTGTTAATTAAGAAGCAGTGAATGACACCTGGGAAAACAGCATGATCTGCACTTCATCGTAAAGGTTGGTAACTCCTCAGGCACCTTGCAGGTTCAGAAGTGTTGCTTAAGCCATGATATTAAAAGTAGACATTATGTCAAGAAAGAGCTGTCTATATCTGAAGAGATAGTTTGAATTAAGAAAAACTGTTTCATATAAGTTTGCACAGGAAGAGCAACAACCCTCCTGTTAAGGTTTCCTATTGCCTGATTTAAGCTTCCTCTTGTGCAGTATTTTGGCATTGGTAAATCCTGTTCCCAAAGACCCAGTTCTTTGTAAATTCCAATCCCAGAGACATCTTAGACATTACCTGTGATGACAACTGCTGGTAGGGTGTCTAGCTGAAACAGAGCTAGGTTTCTTCTTAGTAGCTAGAATAGGGTTACAGAGTGTGGCTTGAGCTAAGCTAGCAGTTGGTTCTGTTGAAAAGAGAATGTCCTACGCTAGCTTAATATTGGAAAACTAACCAGTTACTCCAACAGGGGAAAAAAAAAAAAAGGACTCTATTAGTAATATGAATTGATTAACATTTTGATCAAACAGGCACTAGTTACCAATACAAGGGAGAGTAGGGAAATGAGCGTAGCTGGGAGTAGCAACAGAGCAATGGGAGACAGGATAGCAAATGATAGCTCCGTTGCTCAGTGCAGGCAAGGTGTTTGTTTGCCTTGTCTGAAATTATAAAAACCATTTCACTTTTTTGAAAAGCTGATCAAAAATACTTACTGTATATCTAAACACTGTACATGAGTCTGCTTATCTGCTTACTGGGTACAACAAAACACTGCTGAGTATTCTTAAATATTAAGTTGCTTCTCTGTACAAGGCAGGATGCAGGAGTAGCTTTCTACCTCTTTGGGCACCCTCCTATCCCCATAGTAAATGTGCTTTTTTATAGCTTTGTTCAATTTATGCTGGATGTGGATTAAAGTAAAACTCACAGTATTCTGTGCCTTTAGTCAGATCTAATAAGACTGTTTTAACACCAGGTCATTAATGCTAGAAGAGTTGTACAAAGTGAGATGTACTTCTAGAACGTGTGCAGGTTAATACAGAGATAAGAGCCAGCAAAGAGACTTGAGAAGAAAGATGCGAGGGAGAGACTTGTTCACCAGGCGAGCTATCCATTTTTTTCCCTTTCTCCAAGCAGCAATAAGAAGATAAAATCTCCTTGGTGTGTCATAGCTGACCCACTTAAGACTTAATTATTTTAGCCTTAGTGGGCTAACGTATATCATTCTCTGTATTAAAAGTGTAGAAGGTGAATAGAAACTCTGAATTGCAGTTCTGGTACATAGTAAATGATTACACCATTTTATTGCACCCATAACTGAAGAGTCTTTATTTTCAAATAAACATTCTCTAAACTTAGAAAAGTACTTCTTACTCTCATTAAGCAAGCTAGTTTATTTTGCTGGCTTCAGTCCTAAACTGTCATTTGCAAATAATATGCATGTGCCTTGTATAAACTGCTGAAGGCGACAGATTATTAGTGCTAAGTAATAATTTCATGCTGTTACTTTCAAAGAGGAGAAATCCTTAAATTTCTGCAAGTAAGACGCAGTTGCATCTGACCTGTTGTGTGTGCCTTGAAGTAGCAGCAATGTCCTTATTCTTCACAGAACTATGTCAGAGTTGTGGAAGTGTGGTGGGACGAATACAAAGATTACTTTTATGCCAGTCGGCCAGAGACAAAAGCACTACCCTATGGAGATATATCTGAGCTGAAAAAATTCCGTGAAGATCACAACTGCAAAAGTTTTAAGTGGTTTATGGAAGAAATAGCATATGATATAACTTCATATTATCCCTTACCACCTAAAAATGTGGACTGGGGAGAGGTAAGTACACCATATAACCTGTATTTATTTATTTTAGGGGCTTTTTTTTTAAAATTAGGAATGCAAAAGGAAGCGATTGTTACTTGACATCAGTCTGACTTGATTACTGCTCTACTAAGGTATATGATGCTAGACAGAGGGCTATAGAGATAGAACCTAGGAAAAAGATTATTATACACTTTAAAAGGTGCAATTTTTTTAATTAGCTTCATAGTGCCCTGAAGGAATATTTTCTCTCTAGCCTCATCTTCAGTTCTGTCTAAAGCTCTTTTTTTTCCATAATTGGAATTTAGGGGGTTTTTTAAAAGAAAAAATGTGAATCCTGTGTGCGTAGGAGTATTGGCGAAGATTAATAGGTGAAAATCTTTTCCTGTGAAGGCCTAGAGACTGGATCATGAAATCCAGGTGGAGTACGTTCTGCCTATGTTTGCTAGCCTGGAATGTGCTCATACAGTTACAGGTTCAGTAAATCTCTTATCTGCATGTAATAATTTGATATCATTCCTTAACACTCATTCCCAGCCTTTTAGTGTATATGAGTATGACTTTGCTAAATTAATAATGTGGTTACAAATTTGGCATTTTTGCATGGTTGACGGAGAGAGACAGCAAGTCACCAAGCTAGCGCAGGACACCTCACTGAACCTTACCTGTTTTATTCTGGCATTGAGCCCACACCTTGAGGAGCTCTTACTGCAGGGCTGCTGCCTGCTTTCAAATTTATTTATTTTTTCCTTTTCCGTTGCTTCAAGCCTTGCCCTGTCTCTCCTGTTAATTTCACTTTTGCAGATTATGGAGGCAAAATCAGAAAATCATCTTACTAGCAGAAGAGGACTCCTGTGTCCCACCAAATTTAACAGCCTCCTTTCCAAAGATATGATGGACCTGTTCTTGTAACTTCAAAAGAGCATTAGAAAGTACAGATCTATGCTATTTCCAAGAAAGAGTCATCTCTAATTTCTCTTGAGGAATTAGTGACATATAGCGTGCGCATGGTGAACGAGGGTACAAATAGCCTTGTATCTGAGGGACCAGGTGAACAATGGCTCCTTTATTTCTTCCCTAAAAGCTAGCACAAAGCGTCAGTTATCACAGTAGCATTAGACCTCCTTTTGAATCCACATAAAAGGTTAGGAAGGCACGTTATATATTACTATTCACTGAGGTGAAAGTGTCTAAGAGAATAAAATAATAATGGCCACCTTGCAGGATAATAAAAGTGAGCAGCTCTGGCGAAGCAACAGTAAAATCTGAAGTTCAAAGCCCTCTCTGAAGTTTTCTCTTCTTCACTGGCTGCTAGTTATCCTACATCTGAAAAATTTTTTTCCTCCTATTTGTAGCACCACACTAATTGCATTTCGAAACTGTCAGGAATGGAAGTGTGGGGTTCATCTTCCCTAATGCTCTCTCTGGAAGTCAGGTCTAAGCTTAGTCCTCCAGACTTTCTTCTACCATCACAAAGAAGAAGGAGGCTCTGTCAAAGAAAATCAGTCTGGAAATAATGGGGTTTTTGTGACATAATGTCTTTGTAAAGCTGTTTGCTGGCCCTTCTGAGAAGGGACTGGGATAATCAGCAGTTGAGTCATGCTTTCTGACAGGACTTCTGTTCTTTATCCCTATGCCTGTGCCTGCCCCTCATCAATTTTATCTCTTTTTTTCCCATGTGATTGCTGCTGCAGAAGGTACTTCTGAGCAGCCAGGTCAGTGGGCTGTGCCTGGCTGCAGTTAATGGCTGCACGCAACTTCTCTGCATCACGTTCCTCTCATCCACAGGATGAGAGCAACTTAACTGAGCTCCTGCTTTATTTATGACAATCTGGGAGACTAAACACGCTTTGATAGGGGATTGAATAAATCAAAATACTTGAAAGTCCTACATTTCAGTGTCATTAATTCGGAACTTAGCTTTGCAACTCTAGCTTCATTACTGTACTCTTAACGCACATAAGAGCCCACAGATTAGCATGGGCAGCTTGAAGCTCCATCTGCCAGAACAGTTAACATCAGTGTTTAAATTTCATACGCAGGTTTGTCTTACATCTCTCTGGCAGGTATCTGTTTCTGGTTTGAAAGTTAAGTGGGAATTTTCGGAACTCCTTCGTGTTTACTTTTTCCTTGAGACTAACTTACAGTGCAAAACCTCTTTTCCAGATTAGAGGCTTTGAAACCTCTTACTGCATCGATAGCATGGGGCACACCAACGGTGGCTTTGTTGAGCTTGGGCCATGCCACAGAATGGGAGGAAATCAGGTAAGGGGCTTGGAGGCACATCTGAAGGAGAATTGTTTGCTGTGGATGAGAACAGGCTCATTTTCTGTATGTAAAGTCACTTAGGTGCTAGCTACAAAGATATGAGTTAGGGATTCTCTGTAAGCACACTGACATTGCTAAAATACAGGAATCTGAAAATACTATTTCAAACACAAACAGTACAAAACTGAAGGCAAATTCAGAGTCTCTTCAGTGAAGCAGGTATTTGAGGAAGCAAGGACTATGTTTTAAAGCAACTGTGTTACTGCATTAGAACAACTGCAGCTCTTAGCATTGCTGCTGATTCATCATTTATCTTCACTTAATAATTCATCCTTCAGGAAACAACCCTCCTGCTCACTTTGACTCTGTTATTTCACAAAATTGTTGTACTCTAATGGAAGTATAAAACAACACTTCTGTGCAGTAACTCATCTTCCACCACAGAAGACAAGAAATCAAATACAAATTTGTTTCTGCTTCATTTACAAATTAATTGTCAGAACATAATTACCAATAGATGGTTGCATTCCAAGCTCCTGTCGTGTTTGACCTGTATCTTCACAAACCTACCCACGCTACCACACAAACATGCTGTCTGTATTTACATCTTCTTTTTTTGGTTGGAAAACTTTTCAGCATTTGAAGTCCTTTTTGATGCTGATGTAGACTTTGACCAGGCAAGTTTTGTCCCAGAAGTCATGAAATCGCATGCAGGATGATGCTTTTAAAAATTATATGTGGGTTAGCTCTTAGTAGACCCTGGAAATGTGTCTTTTATTTTGATATTTAATGAAAATGTTCCCTAAGCTACTCTTTCTGTATATGTTACCCCCCAAAACCCTGTAACAGTTATTTCATAAGAAGTAGCTAGGATAATGTTTTTGTATCTGGATACATTAGTTTGATTTCCTCCATGAGTAAAACACCAGAATTGTACTGTCTTCACATGAAATTACTGTCCAGGACTAAGGAATTGCTACCGTATCTTTGGAAAGGTAGTGGATCCTTTGGCCATCAAATCATACAGAAGCTTTTAATCAAACACTTTCAGAAGTCCTCCAAATGAGGATCCCTTTATTTTTATCGTTTTTGTCTTCCTAGGTAAGTTTCTTAGCCTTCTAAATCCTAAAAGAAAGTTCTCCATTAAATTGAGTGTCGTGATAGTAAAGGTGTGTTACGTCATGTAAAATAAAGAGCCTTCCTGAAAGATGGGTGTAATAACACCAAACAATATTTCGAAGGATGCGATTTCTTTGGTTTTTTTAGTGTTTCTAAAACAGTTGTTATTTTGAGTCAACTGTTTAAAAGGTGCCTTTTTTCCCTGTTAGCTTTTCCGAATCAATGAAGCTAATCAACTCATGCAGTACGATCAGTGCTTAACTAAAGGACCAGATGGATCCAAGATTATGATTATGCACTGTAATCAGAATGAATACAAGGATTGGCAATACTTCAAGGTATGCTACAGTTATATAGCAGAAAAGAAATTATAATCTGCATCCTGGTTTTTTGCATGTTTTTTATTATTTTATGTATATCTGAAAATAAAGGTCTACAACAAGGTTAACTGAACCAAGTAGAGTAAATTGTTAACTGCATATTCTTGGAAATCCATGCTTGTCGGGAAGACTTCCTCTAGGGAAAGATGCTTTTGCTAGCAGTTCTACTTGCTGTCTGCTGTACTGAAATCTTTAAGGACAGTATCATGAGGCTACATGAGCTGCCACAGGTACGTTAGGAGTTAGCACTTGTCTGTGGGGAAGCAAAGAGGATATCCACTACCAGTGACAGGATTTATAAAAGCTGTTACCCTCTCTGCTTCTGTGCTTTCTGTCCAGAAAGTTTCTTTATCTAATGGACACTGTGAAAAGATTATTTAAATGCTGAGGTGCTTTTAGCAGCTAGGGTTGACATTAGATATAATTTTGGGAGGTCTAAAGTGAAGTGTTGCTCTGTTTAAAGACAAATTTTTTTAAGCCTACATGGGAATAGGTAAACATTGCGTTACTCTGCCTTTTTGTGTTGTCTTTGCCTTCATCTGTCTTCTTTTTCCTGTTCATAAGCCATTCTCTAACAGCATGCTCTGCTGTGAATTCTGGGTGTGGCATCATTATGATGCTATTGCAAAATCTATGAATTTTTAATAAAGACTTGGAATGTTGGCTGACATACACGTGAGGGCTGCTAGAGTCTATTTAGTCACGACATCTGTAAGTCCTCTATTAATTCTAGTTTTGAAAATGTTATTTAAAAAAATGTCTATGGTTATATTTCTGCTTATCTCATAAAAAATGAGACTGAATAGTCTAAGGGTGACATTATCCTTGGATATGGCTCCACATAAGTTGGTTCCGTGTCTAAGAAACTTCTATCTCGATTTTTATTCAGGCTATCTAGCATATTGCACACTCATTAATTCATTAGCTGGTTACCTGGATTGTGTTTGACTGAAAGATGTGGGCACTGTTGAGTGCAGCAAAATCTGTTTGTTCCTTAAGCCACCCCACTTTTTCTGATGTTTGTGTAGAGCTAGGAAATATCAAGCACCATAATGCCATTTCCACCCAGCTTGCTTGTGCCATATAGACAAACAAAATTCTTTAAACCTGAAATGTAAAAATCAGTAAGCAGTGTTTCAGTGCCTGCCAAACTTTGCTTTAATATTGGAATAGTATATAGCACTTGCTGACTCTCCAGCCATGCTAGTGTATGCCAGCATGTTACTTGGCTTTTCACGAAGTATTTATTTTATGCAAGAAAGATCCATTTCCTCCACAGTGGTACCAGGTTGTGTAATTGTTTGCTTATTACTGCAAGTTATAAGGAAGCCCGGTAGGCTTGGTCTGGGCTGTAGAACAAAACACTGACTGGCTTCCAGAAGGCAAAAAAAAAAGGAGAGTGAGAGTGAAAGGACCACCAAGGGTGTGTAACCAAGCAGATACTAGAAATTTGGCATGCTGTGCTGTACAGTACAGAGGGTATGACGATTTCTTCTGATGAGGAGGGTGTAAAGAATGAAATGCTTATGAACTGCTGAAAAATGTTGTGGCCTCCTGTAAGTGAAAGCTGCCAGCAGATTTTATCTGGTGGGTCGGTTGGTTGTTTCTGGAATGAGTGTTTGTGTGCCAGTTTGGTGAGGGTAACATCTGTGCTGCTTGAGCATTGAGCAGCAGCAGGGCTTTGGTGCCCATAAGCGAACATCCAGAACAGGGCTGGCAGTGGCCTGCTTACCACTCTTGTGCAGGCATCTCTGTACCTCTCCAAGTAGAAGACCCCCATGTCTGGCCACACGGGAGAAGCAGGTATTGAGCTGAATCAACATTTGGACACGCACATGTGTGTGGGAGTGATGGGGTGATGAAGAGGGTCTCCAAGCCAGGGGAATTGTGTATTCCCGTGGGTGCTCAGCACACGGGGCAGGGCTGCGAAGCCCCAGCCTGGCAGCAGTGCCGTGGGTTTGCTTCTGCTCCGTTGCTCTCCAGGCTAGATGCAACCAGTTAGCGAGTCAGGGCTGCATTTGGCACGGGGGGTCAGCAGGCGGGAGAGGAGCCGCAGGCCACTCTGCAAATGTGTGAGGCTCAGGCATGGCAGGGGGTGTGGAAGGAGCCAAATGTGCGAGTCTCAGCCTGAATGTGCTGGGCACAGTAGGTCTGCAATTTCTGAGGCAGCCTCCTGTTGCTCCAGAGGCCAGGCTTGCTCATACTCTCATACCCTCTTCTCTTCCTTCTACCAGCCAAACAGGGAGCAAAAGTTAGTCCTTCCCCACCTCCCCCCCGCAGTGTGGTTACTGTTGGTGTTGTGCAGTTACTTTATGTGAGGGCTAACCGAAGGGGGATCTGCCCACTGAAGTCAGTTCTCATAGAGCTATCCTCGACAGTTAATCTTTTGGTTTGGTTACAGGATGGATGAAAAGGCTGGAAGCATTTTAGACACAGTTTTGCTCATTTTCTTAGCAGTTTGTTGCCTAAGAAAAGTGGAAGGGCATCTCAAGTGGACCTACACATATCGAACCTTTCATAATAGGAAGGCTGTGAAAGTCTAGGTTTAACAAATAGTAAAATGAGTATAGAACTGATCTATTCTGGGACCTTGAAACCTGTTTTTGTAAATAACTACATTACAGTTGTGAAGAAAATGTTAAAAAACAAAATAAAAGAAAAACCAACACATGTTCCTGATGGTTTTGTTTTCCAGAATCTGCACAGATTTACTCACATTCCATCAGGGAAGTGCTTGGATCGCTCCGAAGTCCTCCATCAAGTTTTCATTTCAGAGTGTGACTCCAGTAAAGCAACACAAAAATGGGAAATGAACAACATCCTTAGTGTGTAGACAGACAAAATCTACCTACTGACACATTAATTTGTACAGGACTGAAAATAGCCTGAAAACTGCTGCAATTATTAACTTTGTACAGCTGCGAGCCTCCTGGCTTGGATGAAGGACATAGACGAACTGTGATTATTACAATAACATTATCATCCGCAGTTAATGTTTACAAAACTGCTTTACCTTAAACTCTGTAGATGTTTACATCTTTTTGTTTTAAGATGTTGGTAAATTAATGTGCTGTTAGCTATGTTTCATAGGAACATAGTTAAAAGCGTTGTCGTCGTCTTTGGGATTACACTCAGGGGTCTGAAGGCAGTTTTTTTACACACACTTGAAAAGGTTGGAGTAACCAGATTTTCATAGAACTTGGTGATTATCAACCTGTTGTATATTTTTATTTAATTTTACATCTTACTAAGCACTGCCACAGGTAATTAGCCAGGGTGGCCTTCTCTCACAGTCATGCTGCTTTTTCAGAAGGTGAATTTCAACATATTTAGTGCCTCTTTGATTTCTCTCTTTCACAAGAAAAGCATTTGTTGGAAATTATACAATGGATTTTTCTGAGCTGTCACCAGGGGTAGGGACCAATGGTACCACCCCACGTAATTACTGTGTTACTGAAGACAAATTTCTCTTACTGGTTTGGCTGCTCTACTTCGACTGGACGCTTTGTACGGTGCAAAGAAGAGTTAGTGTCAAGTTAGTGCTAACGTGGTACATTTTGATGGGAGTAAGCACCCTTGTGATTCCAGTTAAGAATTTATAAGCACTAACTTGCTTGTTTAAACCATGCCTTACATAAAAATAATTTAATAAATAAATAAAGCTGCACAATTATGTAAAACCTAGAAAGAATCCAATGCTTTGTTTATATTGTTACTTTAAATCGAAATCACTTTGAAGTGGACTAAAACTTTTAACTAGGAAGAAACATCCAGCTTCTTAACACATCTGCGTAATTCTTTACAAGGAGATCTGCCAGCTAGTTTGGATGCCAGATTTAGGTTTGAAAAGAGAAATGGAAATCCTGAAACTGCATTTAGTCATGCTAATTTTCTTCTTATTTTTGTCATTGGAAACATTTCCTGAGGGATTACAAACATAAAATACAACCGCTTGGTGCTATAGTGTACAGAATAGAATGTGAAGACAAAGTTTCTAAAAATGTTCTGGAAAGGAGTTGATGCAAACTCCCTTAGGAGTATAAATATTTACTCTGAATGAACAGAGAGGTGGAGGAGAAATTATTTATCCTCACTTCCTTATTCCAGATTTTGTGACTGTTAAATGTTGACATCGGTGTACTGATTTCATAAGAGTTATGCCTATAACATGTCACACTATTAAATATGACTAAATACTTCCCTGAAATCTAGAATAGCATTGCATGCAGCTTCCATTGATGTTAACAAGGGTTATGTATCATATTTGGTGGCAGAGTTTGATCTTTATAGGGCTGTCTGCACTGATCTATTAGTTTGGGATCTTTCCTAGTTTCTTTAAACTGCTCATCTATCCTTTCAGAGCTATGAAAAATAGCAAATAAAGGAGGGAGAAAACTGGAAAAAAAGGAAAATAAGGGTGTGTGCCGGTACTTGTTCCTTGTGTGTATGAAAACTGACTCCATTTTTGTGTGTTGGGTAGATTAATTTAATCATACGACTATGCATAAGAGAAAGGATGGTGGCACATAGATTGTGCGGGTGTGCATTTTAAATGGGTATTTTGTGCAATTGATTGAAAGCTGATGCTGTATGGGAATATGAATTTGTATGTGAGATGAAACCTTACAAAACATGAGATCGTAAGAAGCTGTTGCTGTAATGACTTTTTCCTACTATAGCCAGCTTGGAAAAAAATAATTCCCATATTCTTGCTTTGTAAGTTGATAATAATATCACTATGCATTTCTACATATTTTATAAATTTGATTTATGCAGATTTTGATACACTGTATGTTTCTGTAGAAATTGTATAAATCTTTAAAAAATTTATTAGGGATAAATCTGGGAAACCTATGTATATCTTACTTATGAGTTACTTGTTTTTTAGGTGAAGTAAATAAAATATTTGATTTTTTTGGGTTTATTATACTTTTACAGTAAGAGTAAAAATTTATTCTTATCTTCATAGGATCCCCATATCTCTAAATCTAGACAACTTCAATGTTACAAACTTACAAATATTAAAAGTATTCTATTTTACTTTTCATCTAGGTACCTTTTGTCGTATCTGTGGGGACTCAGGTTTTTTCCCAGTGAAGTGAAAATGAAGTTCCCACTGAGAGTTGCCACATGGACACATGTGGACTTTTTTATCATCTGCCCTGATCTAATTAGGTAGATTTAATATGTTCATAGAAAATGTACTTGAGAATGATTTCTAAAGTAGAACCAAAGCTCAGGACTAATTAGTTGGTAGTGTTTTGACCCTATCTTAGTTCATGTGTGTTTCCACAAACAAACACGTTTCAATCAAACTTTTTTTTTCCCCTGAGAAGGTTTCTTAGCAAAAGAGTACGCAATTAAATCAGGACACAGAAGACACAAGTTCTGACCTGAGAGGAAGCCTAAATGCTGACATTTATAGCACTTTTTTACAGATGGGGTTCTTGTTTCCCAGCCATGTCTGCCAGTGTACTTTCGTGTATTCAGTTTTCAAAAGGCTCCTTTGGCAAAACCCTGGGGGTATGTAGGAAATACCCTTTTATGTACAGAAGCAGGAACTGATAGAAAGGATGGGACATCTTCATTAGTGGAGATCCTAGCACCAGGATAGCCAACAGCACCTTTTGGGCAGTACCAAAGACACTGTCCACATTGGTGACATCCTAGAATCAAATCATTCTATCAGTTCCTTTACTATCTGCTTCTTCCATACCATCTGCCTCCAAATTGCAGTCAAGATCAACTTACTGCTCTGAAACAAGACCAAGAAGCCTGAAATTTATTACAGTATGCCAGTGATGTAAAAATTTCATGCTTATCTCTGATCTGTGAGACTTTTCACAAGAAAAGAAAAAAACACACCAGCTGCCTATAGAAACACAAAAGATGCTTTGCTAGATGTTGCTGTATATCAAACACAGTTTTCCCTTTAGATTGAAGAAGGTCAAATTACACGAGATCCATAGAGGCACAGGAATTTAAGAATATGCAGAAGAAACTATCTACACCATTGACCACAAACTGTTTTTTTGTAAAAGCATTTATTGTTTGTTCCCTGCTGGTGAGCTTAGATCCGTCAATTGTAATAAGTGAAAAGGAACAGCTCAGGAAAAACAAATTAACAGTGTTTCTGTTTCTGGTTGTTCTTTTCCCTGCTATAAAAAGCATGGGAATACCAGGTCTTGCTGCCTTCTGAAATCTTATCTTGCTGCATTGATGAGGGTAGTTGTGAGAAGTGGCAGTGGTATCTTCCAGTGTAATATTTACTTTTTGGGAACATCAGGAATGGTTGCCAGTATTTAATCCTCTAGTTGTTGACTTTACTTACCCTACAAGCCTCCTCTGAACTCCTGTAATGTTGAAACAGTAAGTTGTGTAGTTTGGGTGGCACTGCATAGGACCACATCATGTAGAACAAGTCTAGGTAGAAAAAGTGATAGGCTATCAAAAAATGTAGGTGAGTTTGCCTCCCTTTGGGTTTAAAAAAAACAAGGTACATAAATTGTGAGTGACCGCTGAAGACTGAAGCCACTTGGACTCTCCTTTCACTGTGGGGAGCTTCTGGTCACCTTGCATTGGTGCGTGCTGCCTCATTCATCATGCCCTCAGCTATGTTAAACAGCATGGAGCACAACAAAAGTAGGCAGCGGTGCTTCTGTGGATTACACATCTCATTAACCCAGTTAATAAAATCTTAAAAACATAGTCCATTCTTTACACTGAGAAACAAACAGTATTTTCCATTACCATGTAACATGGGTCCTGGTAAAAGAAAAAATAAGCACCCTGCACAGCCCTTCAGTTTTTTACCATGTTGCAGTGCTCTGTGACTGTTCTGAATCAGGGTGGATGGAGGCTCTTCAGCAAGGTAGTGGCATAGCTTATGGTCTGATGGATCTTGGCTGACTGATGAAAAATGCACCTTCCTTCAGTTGGCAGGTCCATGAAGGTGTTAAGGATCAAAGACTTGTAAGGAGGAGTTAGAGCTGTCCAAACACCAAGATGAAAAGGTATGTTTGCATGTTCGATCCCTTCTTTTTCTCACTAATATACTTCACTGAAAAGAAATGCTATTGCTTTAGGGACAAGAACCATGCCCCATCAGCAGTGGAGTGTAGGTAAAGCAGGGCTGAGGGCGAGTTGGGTCTCATGAAGGCCATATTTGGTGTGAAAGCAGAACTGCCTCTGGTGGGCTGCCAGGTCAGACAACTCCGTGATGTTTCTTGTGCAAGAGCAGTATCTCCTGCACAAGAAAGGAGCAGAAAGGTGGGAGAGCAGCATAGCACTAACTCATACTCAAAACAAAAGAAACTAATGCCTGAGATGTGTGTGATGGCAAAAGCAGCCCTCTGGCCAAGCATCCCAGGGGTCCTGAAAGGGGAGGGGAAAATGAATGGAGAGGTGATATTTTCAGAAAGGGCTGCTGGTGGCAGTGTGTGTCAGTGAAGAAGGCAGCATGCCCAGACAGTTATTAAAAGCACAGGCTTCAAATAACGTCCTGCTTGGAACAGGCTTTCTGAATCACTTGAAAGCACTGGAGTGGAAACAGGAATCAAAATACAGCCTTTTCCCTTGAAATCTGTGGAAGGCTTTCCCCAGGAAAATCGTGTAGGCCAGTACCTCTGAACGAGCCCGTTGAGTATAAAGTCCTCTGGATGCTCTGTGTGTGGGTTCATGTTCTCTGAATGAGGCCTGGCACAAGATACAGCATTAGTGCTTACGGGTGACAGCTGGGCCAGAGCCATGGGAACCGATACCTGTGTTTCTGAGGGCTGTTGGGTCAAAACGTGCCCTCTGCAAGCTGTGCTTCCCCACAGCCAGAGATCTCATCCCTTGGGAGAAGTCTGGTGTCATTCTGTGGTACGCCTAGGTGACCCCAAGCCCTACCTGGCAGTGGATGCCTTGCTAGCCTCAACCTGTAGGGTGTCTACACCCTCTTGACAGAGTCTTCAAGGCCATCACGGCTGCCCAACAGGCAGCTACAATTGTAGTTATCATATTTTCATTTCTGAGGCAACAGAAACAATGAATGGAAGTAGAACTGGATGAAAGTAGAAGCCTTCTAGGGGGTTCTTGTGAGTATATAAGAATCATAGAATGGTTTGGGTTGGAAGGGACGTTAAAGACCATCTAGTTCCAAACTCCCTGCCATCAGCAGGGACACCTTCCACTAGACCAGGTTGCTCAAAGCCTCATCCAACCTGGCCTTAAACACTTCCAGGGAGGGGGCATTCACAACTTCCTTGGGCAACCTACAACTTCCTTGGGTAACATAGAGGAAGGCAACCTAAGCGGGGAGATTTGGGAAGAGCTGACCAGGAGAAAAAGCACACCAAGCTCTGGAAGTGCTTCTAGTCATACTGCCCTTTCAGTTGCACTGAGGAATGCCCTGGAGTCCTCCTATCTGTCCTGAAGATGCAAAGGAACCTCTAAAGACCAAGCTAATCAACCTGGCAATGGAAGGGAAAGCTGCCTGCCCTGCCATCTGGGAGTGAAGGTAAGATGGTGTGGGGTTTTGGTGAGGAATACAGTTCTATAACCCTATAGCAGAGTGGGGTCTGGTTACTACTGATATTAAAGCTATTGGGGAAAAGTAATGTTGAACTGGGCCATTCCCAGTTGAAGATAGGAACAACTGCTTTTTTTTCCTCCCTATTATGGTATCCCATTATCTTCTATGTGATGATTACGAGATGAATGGAGTCCACACTCCAGAAGTATCAGGACCCTTTGTCTCTGATGGACAAAGTTGAAAAATATTTTGACTTACAACAAGAACTGAGCTTAACATAAGAACTTTAAAAGTATATGCAAGATCAGACCAAGAGTCCAGCCAGCATGGTAGCCTGTCTACCTCAGTGGTCAGTAGGATCAGTGTGGTCAAGGAGTGCAGGACAGAGTGAAAGGACAGGGCAAGGATATTCATCTAACATTGTCTCTGCTTCTGGCAATATACATCTCAAGTGCCTTCTGAGCTAGATATGGTATTTTCTATTTAATAGTCCAGAATTTGTTCCAACCACTGTTTGAATCTAGGCAGACTTTGGTCATCCTTCATATCTGATTATGCAAAATGTTTCAAGGTTTCTGAAGAGGCACACTGGCTCTGCAGTTCAGTCCTCTACTGAGACAAATAAGCGAGATACAGGAGAATTATGAAGTCTTGTTAAAAGTCTTAATTCCCAAAGGAGTAGTTAGTGCTAGGTCAATGCTGGATCCAGCCAGCCAGGAGCTGGCTTCAAGGCGGCAGCACTGGCAATAACATCATCACAGCACATTTTTTTAAAGGGCCTTTTAGAAGGATGTGGTCTTGTCCACACAAACATCATCCCTTCAGCTCTGCTGGAGAACTGATTTATGGATACAAACTTTACCATTAGATGTTTGGGCCAGGAAACATTGAGAATAGCCATATAACTTCTAGGTGGAGCACCGGATTTGCTGGCTATAGAGATTTTTCTAGTGGTTGACTCCATGTTCAGTCCTGGAACATCCAAGAGCCTCTCCCACACTGAGGCCAAGGGGGATAGTTCAGGGTATCAGCATAGTCAGAGCAACGTACAGGTTCACTCATTAATTGGTGCTGCTGGCCTGTGACAATTACTTAATTGCACTGATGAGAAATCTGCGTAGGCAGTCAACTTTTTTACTGGGTAGGTCTGAATCTCGTGCACATCCCTCAGTCAGCAGAGTTAATGCATCCCTCAAGGGCTGCGTGCATTGAAGAACGCAGCAGCAAGCTCAACATCTGGGCTCTGTTACAGGATTCTTGACACTGGATTCAAATGGGATCACGGAAAAGCAGACAGGGATGTGATGCAGCTCATATGAGAGGCCCAGCAATTTTGGAAATGCAGGGGTTGCTGGCAAAACATTTATACATTTCAAGATGTGGAAAGAAATACAAGCCAAAATGAGAAAACAAACAGAAAAATAAATACGTGCTAAGGATGGTGAGGCAAGTGAAGTGCGATCAGTGACAGTCACCACCACAGCAAATAATCCATCACTGAGCAATATGCAGTAGATTATATACCATGTTGTATACAAGATGCCTGTGATACACTGTTACAAAACAGTTCAATAGATCATTAGCTAATCAAAGATAAAACTCCTATTCCATTTATTTTCTTTTTCTCTCAACACTCATTTGCAATTTCTTTTGTGTTACTTGATTTCTCTGTATACTGCAGTCAGTTCCCAGGACTGTAGCTCTCCTAATCAAGGTTTTCCTTTTGAAAACACACACATACAACAACAACAAAAAAACCCAAAACCCCAGAAGAGGCATATTGACAGTTCTTCAGACCATAGATTTTGCTTGGGAAAAATAAGACTAACTTTGTAAACAGAGTTTGTTCTAAGTTGATCTAAGAAGAAGGAAATTTTATATTCCTTTAGGAAGATGGTAAGGAAATACTAAATATTTGTTTTATTCTTAACTATTTACCTAATAATGCCTAACATGCTCTTTGCTTTTCTAGCAAACATCTATTATGTCTTCATAGAATTATCTATTATAGCTCCAGCATCTCCTCCAGACTAATGTAATGTAGTTTATTGTCCACCCACATTACCCATGACATAAACGTTAGACTATCTTTTTCCCCTTCTTATGTCAGGGAAGCGCATACTAACATATAATCCACTTTGTATTAACGCTGTATTTCACCTGTTGCTTTTATTATCCTGTCACTCCGGGCTGCAGACTGGCTCTGCAGTTCTTCGCTGTTAGTGCTCATCTTTCTTCCAGCAACGTTCACTACTTTTTTCCAAGTCACTTATGTATATATTAAACAATCGTTAGTCATTAACCTTATCTCCAAAAACAACCTTTGGGGTTTTACAGGTGATTTTCTTACGCTGGTGAAACTGATGACGAGTTCCTATTTTGTTCCTGTATTGTTAACCAGCTATTTATTCATACAATGCCTTCAATTATGACTTACTTCTTTTATGAGAAGTAGACCAGACCAAATTCAAGTAGACCAGAGCTACCTGATCTCCTTTACCTTCATGTTCACAGATTTCTTCAAAGAACATTTACAAGTATGTGGAAGAGAATTTCCTCTTGTGAAATCACAAGTCCTATTTAGCCATTTGTCCGGCAGCTCTTAGCTGTACTATGGCTCCTACCAACTTGCCATAGGGACATCACTGGTCTGAAGTTCCCTGTATCTCCACAAAATGTTTTCTGAAAATGAGTGTCATATTTGTGACCGCCATTCCTCTGGCACTAAGGCACTTTTAAGTGAAAAAATATAAAGTACGGTTCATAGTTCAGACATTTCATCCTTGAGTTTCCTTAGAACTCTTGGAT
Organism: Antrostomus carolinensis; assembly: GCF_000700745.2. Classification (NCBI taxonomy): domain Eukaryota; kingdom Metazoa; phylum Chordata; class Aves; order Caprimulgiformes; family Caprimulgidae; genus Antrostomus; species Antrostomus carolinensis. The sequence goes on from NW_010331474.1 coordinate 26,644, forward strand.
GAATACCATCTGTCCTGTCATTTTGTTTCAAAACCTTTTACACTTGGATTTGAGACAGATGCTCCACCATGCCTCCCCCATTTAAAAGTTCTGTCATGAAAACTTCCCGAAGCTCTGCTACAAGGTTGAAAAAAAAAAGTTTTATTTTCCTGAAATCTCTAGGCATTGCTACTATATCTTGACCGTCTATTGTCCTTAGTGCTGCTTGGCGCACCTCCTGGTTCTCATGTGTTTGAAAGCCGTTATTAGTCCGCGTGTTTTCTCGTGTTGCTCTGATGCTGTTTTTCCCTGCCACACGTTGCTGCATCTGGCCTGTCAGTGTGCAGGTTTTTTATGGTTTACTGGTTTACAAATAACTTCAACTATTTGTTATTCTATCATACCTGCTCTTTACTGACATTAAGGGGTTTTTTTGGTGGTTTTGGTCTGCCTTACTGGGTGGTATGCCTTCTAATGCAACGTGAGCAGTTGCCCTGATGCCTGCAACTATTTTGGGTGTCCTTTTTGGTTTTGATTTGAGACAGACCTCCCAGTTCACCTCCAGCGAAGTTTCCAGTGAGTAATTTCATAAGATTGTCCATATTGAACACGGATGTGAAAAACTAATTTAGCTTTTCTTCTATGGCCTTATCTTTTCTGAATATGCCCGTTATACTTTGATCACTTACTAGTCCTTTCCAGCACTGGTTCTTTCAGTGCTCACAGACGGGTGGTACCTGGACCCCCTGACATGACATATCATACTTTTTAAAGCTTATTTTGAAATTAGTAATTTCCACATGCTCTTTTCCATTTGCCTTTAATATATGTTCAACATCCTTGTCGAAAGGGAAAACTATTATTTAAAAAAAATACTCCTTATCTTTATTAATTACATCATTCTCAGTTGATAGATCAGCTTGATGCAGAGCTTTGCCATGGCTTACTGCAGCTCATGCTGATGTGGCGTGCACACAAAATTATCTGTGTAATGATGTGGGTCAGGCTAGTGGAGCTGTGCAATAGACTATTCTTGCAATTAAGATCTCTAGCAGTCAGGATATATTTGTAAATGAGATCATAAACAAAAATAACCCACAGGTGTCTTTTCATAGAGCATCACTGGGACGTGGGGCAAGAGTGGCAACATTAGGCAGTTCTGCACTGGTTTGTGCAGAAGTTGTGCTCGAGCTGAATTAGCCAATTAGTGCTAAATGAAACTGAACCCAAGTGTTTCAGCCTCACTGAAGAAAACATTAGAAGAGCACCTTTATTCTGAATTATCTCAAGATATGCTCTTATTCTGACACAGTGTTTAAAATTCTGCAACCCATGCAGCTTTCTAGGACACCTGAAGGGTTATATTTCGTTTCAATTTAAAAGCACTTGAGTAGAAGTCAAAAACATTTCAAATAATCAAAACAACTAGTCAATTTACTCTGATGCTGCTCCTCCACGGCAAAAGATTATTTAAATCTAATCAGAAAGACTTCTTGAAGCATCACCATTCTGAGAACTGAGGGGAGGTGATGGTGCATTTCCACAGAAATATGCTGAAAACTAGTACAGTCTCAGCTACACACTATGAAAGGGAATTGTCTCTATCTGAAGAAATTCTGAGGTAAGGATAAAGGTGCTCTAGGATCATAGAGTCTCCACAGGAGGAAATGTTCTTGAGCACAGGATGTACTGCACACAGAACAACTGCCACTCACTTCCAGTTTGTGCCTGCAGCTTCCCAAAATCTGAGCTTGCAAAATGGAGCTACTGATCCTGCCTATGCCGAGTGTCTCTGGTAGGTCCAACATGTAAAACAGCAGCTGATCCTACTTTAAGTTTAATCTCTGGGGCAGGGTAGGGAAGAAAAAACAACTCTGGGTTTCTAAGGCCTTCAAAGGTAAGTACCTATTTCAATATAAAAATGTCTGAATTGCCTTTACTGTTACCTTATTTCCATACTTTCAGGAAAACACAACCTGGTTTGTCAACCCTGGTTTCACAAAGTGCTATGGGATTTTTAAGCTACCACAGTGATATTTACCATGGCTGTGGTGCTGAAATCACTTTTTCATCTCACACGTATAAAATGACTGTACACAAATTTACTTCAGAAGTTGATGGACAATAGGGAGACACTTTAAAAACAAACAAACAAAAAGTTGGAAGCCTGCCCTTTATAGTACTTAATACTGTAGACATTAGGTGTGTTTCAGCACTGGGCTTTCAAAGGCTAGTAAAAGCTATTGCCTAGTATTTATCTCAACAGATTAACTAAAGCTATTAGGTTAGCTCTGGGATCTCCAATTCCCCACTTGCAAATATTGTTAGGTATCTAGATTTAGACTTTAAAGTACATTAAAAGGTTGAGTAAAAACTGAAAAAGCAAGAAATGGCTTAACTGGTAATACTGTTACCACCACAAACAGGAACATACCAGGAGCACATGTTCTTTACAGATGCCTCCTCTCCTTTCTACGGGAATCCATTGGCACATGTGGAGATGACATTCCAACATTTTTCATGCTGTGTATTTTATGAGAAGCCACTAATACTGGGGCCAGGGGCAGAGGGAAGGAGTCGAGAACATCTGGGAAGACATACCTCTAACCACATCTGTCTTACAGCCAACTTTTCTGTCCTGATACGGACAGCAGAAAAGGCCAGTAACCCTGAGCTCTGGGAAAGTTCCATACATTCATTCATTCTGCTAATAAAGCAAGACAAAGCTTTAAGACCTCTGCTTCAGTGGTTTTTGGGGCGGGGGGTGGAAAAAACAATCCAGGAATTATCAGTAACTTCACTATTTATATAATCAGAGATTTGCTTTTTTTTTCCCCCAACTCAGAAAGTGATATAAGGAAACGCTAGCATAAGGAAAATATAAATTACCACTCAGGGTAGTGTATGTGGGAGAGAGAACTGTGATTAAAGAGCCAAAACCAGTATAAAATCCAGTGTAAACTTCAGTTGTTCACACTTCCAGACTTGCCAGTCTTCCAGTAACAGCCCAAGAACAATGCAAAGCCTTCTCCTGTGTAGGGCTTCAGCATTCTGGGAGTAGTACTCAGCCTCTCAGAAACATCAAGAATACAACAGTAATCATGTACAACATTTTATTACAAAATTGTTAAAAAAGTAATACAATGCAATATACTACAAAATATAAGATCAGCTATTAAGCTACCTCCTTTGCTTTACTTAGCTATAAAGAAACACCTGGGTATCAGTCACTGAACTTCAACAAAACCATTAAATATGCAGAAACATTCCACAACTTTTTCTTTTAAAACCAAACTGTAGCAGCCCTCGGCTACTACTTACATTAAAAATAGAGGTCTCCCTACAAAGAACCACATTACCTATACACAATTCTGTACAGATTTTTATACTGAAGCTAACAATGAGCTGCACTTGAGTTCACATTCTTAGCAAAATATTGGATTTTGAGCATAAATCTTTACAGCAGGACATTCATTTATTCCTCATCCTCATCTTCTTCCTCCTCCTCCTCATCTTCCTCCTCCTCCTCCTCTTCTTCTGGTTCTGCTTTCTTCTTAGATCCCGCAGGCCTACCTGGACCCTTTTTTCCTGCATCACTCTTGCTCTTGGCACGATATGCTGCAATATCCTGCAAGAAAAAATGCTGTTTAGTTGCTGGCAATGTAACTCTGAAGACAAATCTGTACTGCTCCAATAATTTAACACTACTATACTGTGCAGATCAAACAGCAGGTGCGGAAGAACAGGGTTTCAACCTTGGGACTTTCATGCTTACACATTTTGGCAAGAGAACACATGATCCAGCCAGTTTTAAGAATTTTATGACCCCGGTGCTTTGGAGTATGATTGTGTATTTTACCAAGCAGGCGACCTGTTTTCTGGAAGTAAAACATCTTACTGGTAAAATCCCTAGACATGTAAAAAACACATCCCGGTTCACTCTGAGGGTTCCAGACACCTCCCACGCCACTCCTTCCCAGGCATTCTGAAGCCTAACAACGGTTGACATAAACACCTAGAATTATGAACCGTGTGTGGTTTAGGCGCAAAACAAAAGCCACACATCGACAGTGACCTCTGCAACTTTAGCCGTTACTTTATCACTTTCACTGTACCTTTTCATATTTCTCCTTTAGTTTTGCAGCCTTCTGTTCATATGGCTGTTTATCTTTGGCTGACTGTTCAGACCACATTTCACCTAATTTCTTTGCTGTGTCTCCAATAGACAAGCCAGGATGATCATTTTTTATTTTTGGACGGTGTTCAGAACAGAAAAGGAAGAACGCAGATCTAAAAGGAGAGACAGTGATTAAAATTAAGTGTCAGATATTACAGATATTACAACTATCTTCTTTTTTTTTTTTATGGAAATACTCACGGTGGTCTTTTAGGAGCGTTGGGGTCCTTCTTCTTTCCCTTCTTCTCACCTTTGGGAGGAACATAGTTTTTCATCTCCCTGTCATAACGAGCTTTGTCTCCTTTAGCCATTTCTTCAAACTTTCCTTTCTCCTTGCTAGACATTGTCTGCGACACACGGAGGAGAAAGGAGCAGAGTCCGGATCAGATAAAGCCCCCGGTGACCCACTAACGCCTAAGCAGCAGCTGCTGCCAGGATCTCTTCCCGGCAGCCCGCGGCGGGGGCGGCCCCGGCCCGGCCCCCCTCACCTTCCACCGCTCCGAGCACTTCCGCGAGAACTCGGCGAAGTTGACGGAGGAGTCAGGGTGCTTCTTCTTGTGCTCCTCCCGGCAGGTCTGCACGAAGTAGGCGTACGAGGACATCTTGCCCCGCGGCTTGTTGGGGTCGCCTTTGCCCATGGCGAGATCGGCGGCGGGTCCC
>NW_010331475.1:0-6295 GCF_000700745.2 Antrostomus carolinensis
CTTTTTCTTTTTCTTTTTCTTTTTCCTCTTCATTCTCATATATTGGCTTCCAAAAGAGGTGGGAGCACACTCATGCTTTGTGATACGGCTGGATGAGAATCCTAGTGTTCCATGCATTCTTTTAAGGCAACAGCAGAAGCAGTGGTAGGTAGTCTGCTACTCCCACGTGCGGGAACAGTGAAGCTGGCAAGCCCAGCATCTTTGGTTTTATGTCATATAGGAAACTGAGTGTAGTAGATCTTAGTAGGAGTTGGGCTTTACTGACTGCAGGGGTTAAAATCATAAGCATTCAAAACAAGTAAAGTGGATTGAAAAATTTTCAATCAAATAATTATTCAGCAGAAAAATACTGATTTGAGGCATTAATTTTACATCAATTAGTCACTGAGTAAAATATACAATTGATTTGGGCATGAAAGCTTGTTGGTCTGTGTCCTATTGAGTCACAAGGCTTGGCTTCAGTCATGCTACATGGACTCTTTTCTTCAGAGGAACACAGCTGTGACAAAAGAGGTTAAAGAGGCAGGTAGTTTTTCTTCCTCCTCCCTCCTTTTCAATAAAACCAGCCTACAGCACCTTATATGGTTCACTTTTGTCAGCTGTAGGTGTAGGGAGCTTGATGTCTCTTGCTTAAAAAAAAAAAAAAAAAAAGAAAAGAGTTTTCCTGTCCAGACATAAGAGACATAAGTGCTTTAATTACGAGCTGATTTGTCACCTTTTATTTTCTTCTAGCAATATTTGAAAGAAAATAGGAGTTGTAAATGCCTTTTGTAAATCCCTATTGGTATGAAGTATATGAGGCTGGAAACATGTATCATGTTGAGGTTCTCAAATTGAATGACCACATTCTTGTCACCAAGGAGACTGAGACATGAGGGAGGATCCCAGCAAAGCTGAAGACCTTCTCCCTGGTACTAAGGTGCCACTGCAGTTCTACAGCAGTTAAGCAGGGATTTTTTGGACAGAAGGTCTTAACATTTGTTCTGATAGCTGTATAGCTTTATAAGTTGTGTTTTTCTACTTCTGTATTTTTATACATAGAGTAGATGAACTATCTCACTTTGGACATACTGGCTTGGTGCTTTATTTTTGAAAAAATCAATCCCTAAGCTGAAATTTAGAAGGAAGATGAAATTTAGATAAGGAAGAAGTAGAGAATTCAAACACAGGCCTCAGATATTTTTCCATAATTTTGGCATCTGCTTTTAAGGAATAAATAAAGAGCACAACCATAGTAAAAGGGTGTAAAGAAATGAGATGTCATGATTAAAATAAATATCAAAGAATCATTATTGTCCTTTATAGTCAAATAATACTCCATCTGCTATTCCCAATTTTTCATTCTTGCATCTAATTTACAGGGTACATATGTCTGAATTTTTTTGGCAGCTGTTAGAACTGGTTTTAATAAAAAGAAAGCAAAATGCTTTCAATTTGCAGGGGTGATTCATAGTGTTACTGAATATAATTAATCTCTTAATCTATTATTGTGAGGATTTATACCAGATTTTATAGAAGAGACTTTCATCCAGGCTTAACGCAACTGAATGCTCAAGAGAGTTCAGTTATCTGGTATAATATTTAAAAGCAAGGTCAAGATTTTGAAAGTTGGTCAGTAGCTCAGCATTTTTAATTTTAAAAAGTGTAGTGGTATCTAAATAGCAAATATTTAAGAATGCGTTCCTTTACCTTGCATTTAATTAAGAATGGAGCTTTTTTGGAACATTGATCCCAGCTACAGGTACTGAGCACATCACAATCTGGCTGTTTGAATGCATTTTAATATCTTTGCTTCTTTGTGTTGTAATTTAAATTGAATGTTAGTTACTACATTCACTGAATGAATTCCCTTGGTCATTCTGTGTGACTGTATCTGATGACTTCCTCAGGCCTCTGTGCAGATTTTACACTATTGTCTAACTCAAACATGATTCATTTTGTCCAGTTGTGTAAAAATAGTGATTAAGACTGGGACATGGAAGGATCCAAAAAAACCCAGATAACAAATGTGTTGTGGAAACCCTCAGAAAATTTAATTGAACCATTAATATCTGATGCTTCAAGGAATCATCATCTACCAGCTTAAATTTTGTGGTTTCTTCAAGCAGTAGTTGGCTGCATACAACTTCCATGTGAAAAATGGATGGAAGTTAAAGGTCTTGCAAAATTTCTAAATGCTACTGCAAGGAAAAAAAAACAAACCCCAAACCCCCACAAAAAACCAAAAATCTACAACCCTCATAGAAACATTGAGGGTTTTGGGGGTTTGTTTGTTTTTTTCTGAGTGTCTGACTAAGGTCTGCAGTTTTCAGTTGGCTGATGATGAATCAAGTCACCTTAGGCTGGTATTTTTTTTGTTGCTGGAAGCCAGGAAATATTTACCTGTTCTGCATGAGATTTCTCTGAGTTTTTTAGTTTTTTAGTACCCAATGCTTACAGAGCAACTCAACACATGGAAACATACATATTTCGGCTGAAGAAAACTTCGTCTTTATTGACAAAGTAAACAAGCGATTAGTTTCTGCAGTGTTATGGTTATTAATACTAATCTTTTAGAAGAAACAAGCTTGCTAGCAAAGAGCAAGATAAGACTTCCTACAGAAGTTTCTGAGATTATCACATATGCCAAGCAAAAAATCAGATTTTATTTTGCGGATTTATGAGAAGCAAACAAGTATATCCTGAACATTGTTGGTAAATACTGGGGAGAGAAGCAGAAAAAAAATGCTTACAAGAATTATATTGCAACAGCCTTTCAACTAGATTAATTGTAGATAATTTATCTGAAAAATTTATGACTGACTAAAAGAGACAAGAAAGATCTCCATTGGTAGCATAGTATATTAGGTAGTTTAACCAGGGTTTTTTCAGTTGGGGATCTTTGTCATTTGAAACTTTCTATGAATGTACTCTGGAGTTTGGATAGTGCTCTCTTCATTCCAGGATCCTAATAATTTAGACTAAATATGCTTACTTGCTTTCTGCTAAATAAACAATATAGATCATGACATACCTCAAATATTACATAACCGTGGACATTCTTGGTAAAAATTTGTTACATTTTAAAAATAACAGATGATCTTCAGTGAAGCTGTGAAAAGTCAGTATCTTATTTCATGAAGATCACAATGACTATGTGTGTTTTCATAGTTCTACTGATCACAGTATGTTATCTCAATATGCTGTGCAATATATCTACTACTCAAAGCTATCATCTAGTTAGAGAAAAAGTTGTTTTCTCTCATTCTAAAGAATAATATTTAATGAGAAAAATGAAGGGCTTAGAGAGGAAGCCATACAAGGAGAGGCTGAAGTTGCTTGGTTTGTTCAGCCTGGAGGAGACTGAGAGGAGACCTTATCGCAGTGTATAACTTCCTCACAAGGGGAAGAACAGTGGCAGGCACTGATCTCTTCTCTCTGGTGACTAACAATAGGACCAGGGGAAATGGCACAAAGGTGTGCCAGGGGAGGTTTAGGTTGGACATTAGGAAAAGGTTCTTCACCCAGAAGGTGGTGGAGCACTGGAATAGGGTCCCCAAGGAGGTAGTCATGGCACCAAACCTGACAATATTAAAAAAGCATTTGGAAAATGCCCTCAGACACATGGTCTGAAGCTTGAGATTATCCTGTGCTAGGGCAAGAGTTGGAGTCGATGATCCTTGTGTGTCCCTTCCAACTCACAATGTTCTATGATTCTGTGATTAACCTATAGGTAAAATGATCAGGAGGCCATGGGCTAGAAGTGTTACCATTGTTGTCATCTTCCTTAGTGTTTAACAGTGATACACTGTAGTCCTCCAAACAACCCAAAGAAGATCAGTCCTCCAACAACCAATATTTCAGATCTCTGAAGACCTAGCACTGAAAACATTCAAATCATATCACTGGTAAAATGTCTTAATAAATTAATAAAGTAATCTCAAATTCTTCTGTAATCTGATGCTTTTAAAGCAAAAGCAGATTTGTACAAAGAAGAAAAATTTGAAACCTCTAGAAGTTCCTCTGTAATCTCCTAGGCCTTTCCAGAAGCTCTGTGATTTAAGATGCTCAAGGTAAGTCTAAAAAACAAAACAAAACAAAACAGGTGCCAAAACATCTTATGAGAGTAATATTAAAAATCTCAGCCAAGGGAGTTATTGAACTTTTATTACAAAATTATGTCAGCGTTTTGGGGTAATAATACTCATAAAGAATAAGGGGACTTTGAGTCTTTGATTTGGAGTGTTTTTTTGATACCACAGTATACTCATTCAATATAGATGCCAAAAGGCAAAAAGTATATGTGCACTGAAAGCTTTGGAGAGCTCTAATGCATTGACTAACAAATTATTAATGTTATTCAGGTAACATATAAGTGCAAGATAACTTAAACTAAAAATACGATGAAAAAATTATCTCTTAAGCTGTGAGATACTTCAGAGCTCTTAGGAGGAAAGAGATTATGGAGTTATTATTAAAAACATACAAACAAACAAACAAACAAACAAAACCCCTCAAACAACAAAAAACCCCAACAAACCTAAAACATAAAGCTTTCAACCTAATATGTTGCTGCAATGAAGAGAGCAAACAGGACATTAACTTTTATTGGAAGAAGAATAGGTTGTAAATTGAGGAAGGGGATAGTAACCCACTGCTTATATTTTATGTCAAATACCATGTAAAACATAGTTCAAAATGCTTCACAAAAGATAAAGAAAGTGCAGTGCACAGTAACTCCAGTTTCAAGGGTTTAAGAAAAAGAGAAGTGCTGGAAAAACTGACGCTGGGATGGTGCAGAGTTTGTAGTGACTTGATAGGTACAAGGATTCATCCTGTTCTTCCTGACCACACAAGGCTTCATCCTGAAGATAAGGATGCTTTAAAAAAAAAAAAAAAAAAGGGGGGGGGGGGGATGAGCAGTGTTATAATGGGAGTGACTAAATAATTTTGTTTTACAAGAAATGTTCAATTTTGCACTCTGGTGTGTTTGAAGGATTTTTGTAGGTAAAAAGTCCCAGAGCATATGATTTGGGCAAAAATTAATGGGGAAGAGAAGAGATATGTCCTCACTAACCATTTTCAATCAGTCTGGGGTATCATTGTTGTAAAAAAGCTGATTTACTGAAGCAGGTGACTGAATTCCAACTAGCATTTCTAGGATTACTATGAATGTAAAGAGAAACTAAACATTTGTAAAAGCATTGGCTTTTTTTCCTGAAAATCTAGGATTCAAGATGACGGCAGCTAAAGCCTTTTAAGTATACAGATAGGTGTAGGTGTACAAATAGATGTAGACATATAAGAATACCTTAAATATTGTAAATAGTAGTACATTTGCTGAATTGAAACCTCTGATAAGTTTAAACATTTCAACATCAAAAAGGAGGTGAGAAAGTGGACTAAAAAGTGTGAAATAAGTTTTCTTCATATAAATTAACTTTAAAATACAATATTATATGACATGCAGTACTCAGAGGTCCAGAATTGCAAGGTATATTCATGAAGAAGTGAGAAAGAAAAGAAAATAAGGTAGATAAGTTACTAATCAAAGAGAATAAAGAGAGGCATAGGTAGAAGAATGAACATGAGAAGTGAAAAAAGAAAATGTGAATCTCAGTATCATATTTTGGTTTTATTACTATAGCTATAATTTTTAACTTGTTTAAAATAAGTATATTTTGTGGGGATTCATACTAATTAATAGGTATCCTAGCAGATAAAGAATCTGCCAAGAACTAGACAGATATATAGACAGATATATATCCTAGCAGATGAAGAATCTGCCAAGAACCAGATATATAGATGGAGTTCAGAATATCACAGAATCATAGAACGGTTTGGGTTGTAAGGGACCTTAAAGATCATCTAGTTCCAACCCCCCTGCCATAAGCAGGGACACCTTCTGCTAGACCAGGTTGCTCAAAGTCTCATCCAACCTGGCCTTGAAGACCTCCAGGAAGGGGGCATCCACAACCTCCCTGGGCAGCCTGTGAGGCTGCTCCTATCTGCCTGTGGACGGCCTCATCTGCCCGGTCTCCCTGGTCTGGCGGCCTGTAGCAGACCCTCACTGTAATTTCCCCTTTCCCTGCCTTCCCTTTAATCCTGACCCATAGACTCTCAGTTAGCTCCTCATCCATCTCCAGGTGGAGCTCCATACACTCCAGCTGGTTGTTGACATAGAGGGCAACACCCCCTCCTAGTCTCCCCTACCTGTCCTGCCTGAAAAACCTGTATCCTTCCATTCCAACACTCCAGTCATGGGACCCATCCCACCATGGGATGGTCTCTGTGATGCCAATCAGGTCGTATCCCT
>NW_010331476.1:0-15049 GCF_000700745.2 Antrostomus carolinensis
GAGCCAATTAGCAATAGAGAAATGTCTCTTCGAATCCATATTTACGAGGGGAAGAACCAGTTTGGCAAGAAAGGAGAGAGTCATCAGGAGACCATCGGCCTGAACGAAAAAAGCATCATTGACATGAGGAAGGAGGAGGAGGCAAGTAGCCAGAGAACCTCAGACATCCAGATCAGAGTAGGGGGAGGTAAATGGAGTCCCCTTCAGCCATTGAGGTTCAATGGCGGAGCAGATACTTGTGTGTAAACCATGGAGGACTCCACACTGGAGCAGGACACTGTGCCCAACAGCAGTTCTGACTACGTGAAGAGCTTGTGATGAGCAAGAAGACCGCAGAGATGTGCAACGGCAGAGCAGGGGAATGAGGTACACTGGACCAGAGACCCATCTGCAGCCTGTGGAAGTCCCCATGCAGGAGCTGGAAGCTGTGCCCAAATAGGTCTGTGACTCCATGGGAAGCCCACATTGGAACACTTAGTACCTGAGCTTTTTTAGCTTGTGGGAGGGACCTTACGCCAGAAAAAAAGCAGCATATGTGAACTGACCACAACCCCAATTCCCCGTCCCACTGTGCTGCCACAGGGGAGAAGGTAGAGAAATCCAGAGCAAAGTGATTTGAGCCTGGGAAGAAGGGAGAGGTGGGTTGCTATGTCTCACTGTGCTACTCTGATCAATTGGTTACTAATTAAATTGATATTTTCTTCCCCAAATCGAGTCTGTTTTGCCCATGACCTTAATTGGTGATTGAGCCCTCTCTGTCCTCGTTTCAACCCATGAGCCCTTTGTTGTGTTTCTCTCACTATCTCACCAAGTGGGGGGCAGTGAGTGAAGGACCACATGGTCTTAGCTGTGGCTAAAACTATCCCAGCTATATGTAAATTCTAACCTGTTTCGCTTCAGACTACACACAAATAAATAATTTTGTGCAGTGAAGGATTTTTGAAACTGATCTTACTTAAGAAGTGTTACTGAGCTTCAGAAGAAGATGAATATATCTTCAGCATCAATAACTTCATCAAACATACTATTCTGCAGTCACTACTGTCGATTCTTTACAGCTTGTATGCATGTGCTACCAAATATTAAAAAAAATAACCAAAATATCAATGACTTAGATGAAGGGAGAGAGTGCCTCCTCAGCAAATTTGCTGATGATACCAAACTGGCAGGAGTATCTGATATACCAGATGTCTGTGCTGCCATTCAGAGGGACCTCAACAGGCTGGAGAGATGGGCAGAGAGGAACCTCATGAGGTTCAAAAAGGGAAAGTGCAGGGTCCTGCATATGGGAAGGAATAACCCCAGGCACCAGTACAGGTTGGGGATTGACGTCCTGGAAAGCAGCCCTGCAGAGAAGGACCTGGGAGTCCTGGTGGACAACAAGATAAATAGGAGCCAGCAGTGTGCTCTTGTGGCCAGGAAGGCCAACGGTATCCTGGGTTGTATTAGCAAGAGTGTTGCCAGCAGGTCGAGAGAGGTGATCCTCCCCCTCTACTCAGCACTGGCGAGGCCCCACTTGGAATATTATGTCCAATTCTGGGCTCCCCACTACAGGATGGACATGGAACTCCTGGAGCATGTCCAGCGAAAGGCAACTAAGATGATTAAAGGACTGGAGCATCTTTCATAGGAGGAAAGGCTGAGGGAGCTGGGCCTGTTCAGCCTGGAGAAATGATGACTCAGAGGGGATCTGATTAATGTTTATAAATATCTAAAGGGAGAGTGTTTAGAGGATGGGGCCAGACTCTTCTCATTGGCACCCAACAACAGAATGAGAGGCAATGGGCATAAATTGCAGCACAGGAAGTTCCACCTGAACATAAGGAAGAATGTATTTACTGGGAGAGTGACTGAGCACTGGAACAGGTGGCCCAGAGAGGTGGTGGAATCTCCCTCCCTGGGGATAATCAAAAACCGTCTGGACAAAATCCTGGTTCATGTGCTGTAGGAGTCCCTGTTTCAGCAGGGTGGTTGGACTAGATGACCTTCAGAGGTCCCTTCCAACCTCAATCATGCTCTAATTCTGTGAAAGGAAAAGTAGGCTCCTTCCTCAGACACTCTCACATACACAAACCCTTCTTTAGTGTTTTACCTTCAGCTGAGAACTCATTTTTGGTAGATAAGATGGGGAATGAATAGCACAACCCAGTAACCATTATAAGTATTTCATCTATATTTAGGAAAAAAGTACCAACTCCTGTGCACACAGACACTTCAGAAGTTACCTTGAGGCACTTTGTCAGACAATATATTAGTGGAAACAAAGAAGAGATTAAGTAGACCTACATGAGCAGTTTAGTTCAGACCTGGAGTGCTCCTTGAGGATGTGTTGGTTGTCCTCAGTTACTGACCTGTCCCCAAAGGCAAGGACTGTCCTAGGGCGCACAAGCAGAATTTCTTTCAGGTAGATGCATATAGCTGTATGCATTTTAATGTTAGGAAGTCTGCAGCTGCCATATATTGTGGTATTTCCCTACCAAATTCAGAAAAAAAGTAATTAGCCAAGTACAGGTTTTATCTCCTGACTACACTCAAAATAACATGTGCAAAATCAGTGATGCACTATACTCACTGGTCTCAAAAACAACAAGTTTGAAAGATGTGCCAGGACTTCGGTAAGAATTTTTTTTTCTTCCCATATAAACCCAGAAGCTTTTAACATACTAAAAGACTACCAAGCTAGAAGCAACAGGTGAAAACCCCCGCTGTGTGGATATTGAGCACAAGTAGGACTGTTCTGACTTGGCACAAGAGGGAAAGCCACTGTTTTCTTTTTTCCCATTAGTGCTGGAGAAGGAGCAAGTTTGTCCTTGTGCTTGCTGGCTTGGCATGTTTACAAGGAGGCTCATCAAGACCTTTTAGGAAGAGCTGGTTGAGAAGAGCACCAAGTAACTTAATCACTGGCCACATATGGAGTTACAGGCCAGGCTTGAAGTGTTTATGCATCTTTTATGATATGGATAGAGATTTTAATCACATCTGTGTTTTTTTCTGCTTTCCGTTAATATGTCTAGACAAGAAAACAACTAGAAAGGCAATACAACAGCAACAAAATAGACAAACTGTCTAAATGCTTTTCTGTGCTTCTTAAGCAAGGGCATAAAGTTGGCAAAAAAATGTTTGCTAGAGGTTCTGTTTTCCTCATTCACCCCTTGGATAGCACCTGCAATAGCTTACAATGGAATTGTAAGCTGGGAATTACTTTGGTACATTTCATTTGTGTACAACACAGTTTTAAAGAATTTGCATCAGCAATACACTACCTGTAATGGCAGGGACCACAATAACACTAAGGTTCAGTTTGACATACACATGTATTCCCCTGTTTTCCTCTATGCCTCCCAGGTAAGTACCGCTCAAATATGCACCAGCAAAAAGTATAATTTGAGCCAGGGCAAAGCCCTCGAGGATTAGGGCCATCAATAGTAAGCAATTTTATCAGTAACAAATCAATGACTTAAAATATGGATCCAGGGGAAACAGCTTCTGAATACTAGGACAGAACTTGCTTGGTAAAATTCGTTTTTATACCCATCAGCCCTATTCAGATTGATGCCATCTTTCCCATTACTAAAAGGATCCATATATTCTTCCAACCACCAGCTCTGACAATTCTGCTGAGAACTATTTTTCCCAGTAGATCATTATAAGTTTGCCTTTAAAATGAGTTATAAGTATCTAACCCTGAAATATGCCAGAACGGCAGTTAAGGAAGTTCAGAGGAAGAGAAAAAGGTGCTAAGCCTGTCAAGCTGAGACAGCGAAGTGTTATGAATGCAGCTACCTAGCAAATCAGTCATGAGAGAAAGTTAAGGAAAAAGCAGGACTCTTCTTGAACTCCACAGTAAATCTGAGTGTGGAGTATTGACTGTCCACTAGAAAAAAAGTTTAGAAACTTTTTATTGAGACCATCAAATAAATTATTACATGGTAAGCCTAAAAATGTCAAGGTCAGGTAATTCTTTTGAAAAAATTTCCAGTAAAATTGTCCCTACAATAAATTTGCTGAAATAGCACAAAATTTAAAGCTGCACAATGACTCAACTTTGGTAACTAACTGAGAAGCAAGGGATTCAGAGTCATGCAAATACTCAGTACCAAATTTTGAGCCTAAATAACTGAACAAAGAAAAAGCAGGAAACGTCTAAGAAAACGTCCAGGATTTTTCTTTCTTCCAAACATGTGTCTGAATACACAGTCTCTTTCAGATAATACATTGCCTCTGATTGGTAATGGAGGCGGTCAGAGTAACTAATGATCACTTTTTATTGTGGGTTTATTACCTGTATAAAGTGAGTTGAAAGCTTAATGTTAAACTAATGTAAATAGATGACCTCAGAAAACTCGTTTCAAGCAATCTCTTTGCTGATGGCCTCAGTAAACCTTTCCAAATCCTTATAACTATAGAGAATACAAAATCCTTTTACCCTGATGGTGTTTTTTCCAGATAAACACATTTGTACATGACAACACATTTTGGGAAAACAAGCCTCAGACTACAGATTAATCCCTTAGTCTCCCTGGGCTTCAAACTTCATTCACTACAAAACACTTGGAGGAAAGGCCAGTCAACACACTAAGGGGAAAATGTCCAGCTCCCCAAATGAATGTCTGGTAGGTTTTAGAGATAACCCATTTCAGGACCCCCACAGTCATTAGAGAAGGTCAGTTAACCAAGATTTCAGCTATGCATCAAGTTTGACTTTGTGAGGCTTTCTTCCTTGTTTGTTTTAAAAAGAGGAAAACAAACTGGTCAGGACCACTGCAGTATCCACTTTAGGCTGCAGGGAGAAAAATTGTGCAAATCCACAGGTTTTTGAAAAACAGTGGCTAAGGAGATTTTGCTTTCTCAGTGGTTTTCATCTAAAGCTAGAAGTGCACAAGTAGGAAAGCATGTCTGGGTTATTACTCTAACAGCAAGATGCTGGCATTTCTTTGTGGTTAAGTTCTTACTTCATAAACCTAGACTGTAAAATCCTGAGCGTGAAATACGCTGCCTTCCTACCTTTCTACAGAACTAAATGTGATAAAATAGAGCATTAGACCCTTTCAAAATTTTCAAATCAAAGTGCTTTAAATGAGAGATGAATTAGACCATCTGGCTTACAGAATTTAAATTACTTCCTCCCACTCACATTTGGTATTTAACTATAATTAGACCAATATATCTGAAATTTTTCACTAGACCAACAAAAAATGCTATTACTCACTTTGTCCTGCATTTCTGTCCTTGTACATCACTGTTCAGTCCCAAAAGTACAGCTCTGACGTTCCTCTGCTATCCAGAGTATATATTCACAAGAAGCTGGAAGTCTGAAAATAAAAATATTTTCTAAACCTGCTCTTGGCTCCAAAGAGGAGTAGGATCAAGCTTCCCATGCAATGCAAATCCATCACCCTGCAGCAGAGCAGCAAGGGGATAAAAAGACGGCCAAGTCCTGTGAGGTGTGGACAGCTGAGAACAACTGTAGTGTTGATCTGCAGCTGAAGGGTCGTATGCTGCCCAAGGGCTCCAGAAGTGGCATGTGATAACATAGGTGGATCAAACATGTTAATGTCCATTTTTTTATTTGATTTTACTGCACAGTCACCTTATCACAGGAGGAATGAACATAAATCTTCCTGTAATGGATATTCCTTGCTTCTCTGTATTTATACTCTAGATACTACATAGACTCATTTGCCAGTAACCTCGTTACAGGGTATTTCCAAATGGATAGAGAAGCTTTTTAAGCTCTTTTTAGGTCACTTTCCATATTTTTTACAGCAATTCAGGTGTAAAAATGTGAGAACTTGCTAATTATTATGTGTTTAGGGGACAAGTTAGACTTCTTTTTTTAACATTTGACAGACAAATCAGCTTCTCAAGGTTGTGAAGAGATCAGTGATAAAATGCTCCTGTGTGTGTTGTCATCAATTTGTCATTTTTTTTTGACCGCAAAGCAAATGGAAGTTAGACCCAGTAGGGGCTTTTTTTCAGGATGTTAAAAGAACTAAGAAGTTTGCTCTCCTACCAGTCCAACGGCAACTCATCAAGCTACCAGGGAGGAGACTGAGGTTCAAGAACGGCATTAAAATATCCCAGGGTGAAGGAATCTTCCTAGTGACATTTGTTTCAATATTTTCAGTTGAAATCCAAATTTCTTTTGTAAGTAGCCTAACAAACCTACAACTATCTGTTCCTGAGTGGTGAAATAAAGTTAAGCTTTTAATCCCAGATTTATTCTAAGGGCAAATCTGTAGTGAAATAAATCAAGTAGCAGGGGAAAGAAGCTGATTAATAAAACCATTAGAAGGATGCATAGACACAAAATGCAGTGACATTGAAAACTTAGCAGTAAACTCATATGCTCCACAAAGATGGAAATCGTAAAAAAAAAAAAAAAAAGTCTGTTTTATAAAAGAAGAAAAAGCTACATGAACAAGAAGTATCAATATAGTAACAGTTTTAGATAAAGTTTTGTGGGGCACTAGTGATACATGAACTGCGGTAACCCTTGACAGGTGCAGCAGTTTGCTTACATTTTTGAGTTAAAAATCATGTATGGCCTCTGCTATACAGGACAGTTCTATTTTGTTGGGAGGGAAGTCTTGTAAGTTTATTTATAACAACTTTTAGCTGATCAATTCTCTCAATCTCCCTTCTGGAACTCTTATCACCCTCCTATAACCCCCATCTCCACCAAAGAAGAAAAGAAAAAAAATCTCCAAACACAAAAAACTACAATGAAACCCCTACCAATGTCTCCTCAAACCCATTTTAGGGCCAGATAATCAGCTCATTAACTTTGCTGTCACTACTGGGCACCCTCAATTTTGAGGGGCTAAACCCCATCTAAGATCAGTGATAAACAGTGAAGAGAAAATAGTTTTCTGATTCCCATTTCACAGAATCACAGAATGATTGAGATTGGAAGGAACCTATGAAGGTCATTTTGTCGAATCCTCAATTTTAAGGGTTACTATTCAAGTGCCATCTCAAAAAAAAGATATATGATCTTACACATGCCATCAGATTCACTAAATATCATTCAAATAGTTTGGTGAAGTTAATACAACTAACATTCCTCATAAATATGAATGGATGCAGGACCAGGTTTTATGCACTACCAGTCACTATATTCTTGTAGCATTTAAAACATCCCTCTTCCCTTTTAATAACATTGTGTAAAAGCCACAGCACAGTCCTGAGCTGACAATCCCATCTAAATGAACTAGTCAGTAGGCTATTTGACCAACTTTAGTTTTTGCTGGGACACCACTCATCTTTTCAAAAATATAAAAATATTTAATTAGAATCCATAGCTCAGCCTTCAAACATTTGAGTCTATCTAGGTGTTGGCATTTCTTAACTTCGAAGAATCTGTTTATTAATTCCTAATAGACATTATTCTGTGGAATTCACCAAGGGTAGGGAAGAAATTCACATCAAAGAGCAACACGTTTCTGCTTTACATAAAAAGCAGTTGGTTATTCTGGTTTGTGTCACAGTAACACATGGATGCCCCAGAAAGGTCTTGGCTCCATTTCAGCAAGAGGTATTTAAATAATGTGGGCTCTGAATAATGCATCCTCTCTTTTTGTGCTCTCTAACAGGAAATAGATGAGGAAAAAGGGTTTGGATGTGCTCAACCCCATCTAAGATCGATGACAAACAGTGCATAGAAAACGGTTTTCTGATTTCCATTTCACAGAATCACAGAATGTTTGAGATTAGAAGGGACCTCTTGCAGGTCAGCTTGTCCAACCCTCTGCCCAAGCAGGATGACCTAGAGCAGGCTGCCCAGGACCAGGTCCAGCTGGATTTTAAATGCCTCCAGGGCTGGAGATCCCATCATCTCTCTGGGTTGATTTCAGAGCTCTGTTCTCCAAACACATTAAGAATCTCAGTTTAAAACAAATGTAAAAAGGAAAATAAATTGTGGTTTTTAATTTCTAGTGAAAACAAAAAATAAAAAGTTTCCCAAATAATTTTGTTGTGGGGTTTTGGCTTTTTTTTTTAATTCTTTTTAGGGCATTCACTGACTTGTTTCCTAAGGTCAAGATTTTTAACAAGATTAGTGGTCTATATGATCAGGTGCAGAACTCAAATACAAATAGAACATTAATAGGTTTTTCCAATCTATTGCACAGCATACATTTAACATTTAATACACTAACACTTATGCAGTATTTCGCACATATTAAAAGTAAAATGGGCAATTATGTAACTATTTACTTTCACTAAAATCTGGAACATATGCTACATAATAAAAACTTTAATTACTGTAGTTATTACTTTTTATTTATTTGTGTAGAAACAAGGCCTTTCTGTTTCTGCATTGTAAAGGAGAATTTATGATCACTCTTTTCTGAGAAAAAGAAGCTAAAACTTATCTTGTGGGCAGCAAACACATGCATGTAACATTCTGTTTGACTACCACAGGCTTTCTGGAATCACCTCTTCATAGAATAAATCCCATTCTGAAGTTAGTAACTGTGGCATTATCCTGGTCTACTGAAAATTTTCATTAGACACTGCCTACATAGGTAATATTAATCATAAACCTGAGCCTAACCCCGCAAACTCAAATAAAATTAAAAGAATAATAGAATTACCTTTTAACTCTATTGTAATGAAGTTTCACACTTTTCCCTCAAAAACGAAGATGATAAATTTTGGTGTCCAGGAGACACTACAATTAATACAAGTAAATCTGCAGAGCATAGGAAGACAATGACATCTTGTAGAATGACACTACAGAAACCTTTCTACATCTTCAGGCCAAATCAGTATTTTCTGGTGAACTACAGATTAGCAACTGAGAAAGAACCAATCCTAAGAAAAAACTAGTGTGAAACACCACCATCACCATATGAAACACCTTTGGTCACTCCACTCCAAGCAAGAAAGCAAATGCAGAAAGGAAAGGGGCATGATCAGGAGGGGAAAAAGTTTTTAAAGGAAATACAACAATTATTTCATAGGTAGAGTCCTGTATTCAAAAAAACCAACTTCCTAAAAATGCATATTGAGAAGCAAATCTGAAGGCAGTACTAATCTTTAATGCATTGGCATTCACATTTGGTCTTATAAATTACTCCCCAAAGAAGATAAGGAGCCCAAAAGGGCTAAATAAAAACAATTAACTTTTAACAATTCTAGGGACAGATCTATCTCTTTTCTCTGCAAGGTCCCTGTGGGGACATAAATTGCATTTGACCCCAGCTGAACTTGCCCCTAGATACACACTGTACACATTGAAGAAATGCACTTATGCACATAAGCTGAAATGAGCAAGTGCCAAATGAGAAAATTTTGAGGTCTGCCTCTAAAAAGTAAAGAAGTTCAGCAGCTATTGAAAACCTTTAGGTCTGAAAACTGTAAGAGAAGGTTTCCAGATATTTTGCCCTGGGGCAGGGTGGGGAGGAGGGGGGAGAGGAAAAAAAAAAAAAAGGGAAAAAAAAAGGGAAAGAAGGAGTAATAAAATTTCTTTAAATTGCTTTAGTTAAAAAGGCAGTATATTGCTTTTTTTTTCCCCAGTAATTAAAAAATCCAGTAAATGAGTTTTAAAAAAAACTTTTAACATTTAACCAAGACTGAAATAAAAATCCAGGTTCTAACAGGAGTGGAGTATTAAATGATTTCTCATGAAAAAATAATACTACATTTGAACTGCTATAAAGGTCTTTTTCTTCACAAGCATGTTAAATTATCAGTGACTCCTTTATGCCAGTTAAATACTACTAAAGTAAAAAACTTAGTGAAAGGAAAGCTTACTCTTTTTACATTCATTTTTTTAATATTACTAAATGAGATCCTTAAGTAAGATGTTACACAGAACATCAGTTTCAGACAATAGGTCATGGAATTTTTTTTTTCCCCCGATAATCAAGATGTGGCTTACATAGTCCTTATATTCAACCAAAAAAAAGAAAAGGGCAAGAAGCCTGTCAAGGAGCTCTTGCCTAACACTAGGTTTCCCTTTCCAGAATTTACAATGAAGGACAACAATGGCAAGATGTACAGCCTGATTATGTGGAGTTTTTATAAAGCATTTGACAAATTTTCACTAGACAAGTCTTCTTTCAAGGAACAAACTAGAGGAACGAGCATGACAGCAAAGAAAAGGTGGTGTAAGAGGGAAAATAATACAGGGTGAAATATTTGTAAAAATATTTACTTTCTGAGTCAATTCCTAGTTCCCAAGGAGTATGAGGCTGGCCATCTGCTGCTGCTCAAATCACACGTGAAGAGACTTCTGCAGAAAGAGACCTGTTGAGCATATGAAATACTGAGACCAAGAGCAACCTTGGAGCTTTCTGACTGCTACAGTAATTCTTAGAAGATTTGAAGTATTTAGCAGAAAAATAGATGCAGTAAGAGCAGAGAACAGATCCAAATGCATGGAAAACTGACTTGTGCAGCACATAGCTGTTAGCTGTGATGATTTTCAATAGCTAATACCCCAAGAGAGTAAAACGACATTGAATTGGCTCTTCACAATGAAAAAGAAGTCTCCTCACTTAAGTGGTATTTGAAAGAGGGAACAACATATTACAGTTTGGTAAGTTTGGTATACAGAGGAGGTATAATTGAAAGTTATGCCTACTTCCTCTGTAGTCAAGGCCATCTCTTCAGAGTATGGGTTGATCATTTCATGCGCCTACTGAGAAGCTGCCATTTGAAGAGTGACTACAAGGCCAGGAAGGATGTGTAAGAGCTCTATTCTGGGTCTCTCCACCACCTTCAAGGAGGAAAGTCAGGATCTGCTATATGCTTTCATAGCTCAAGGATTGGAAGCCATATTCTGGAACAAGACACCTGAGTAATGGCTAGAAGTCAATCCTATAGAAACTGTGTATTTTAGCACATTTCTTACCAATACAGCTATGAAAAAATTCAGAGCACTCTGGAAAGTTCACTGCAGTAATCATTTCAAAACTCAACATTTTTGGTTCCTGGATTCCACTAAAGGAAATTACTGGAAGCCATAGCTTTCTAAGCAGAGTACCTGATGTGCTCTAATGTCAGCATTCTTAACGTGTGGGTACAAAAAAAAAAAAAAAAAAAAAAAAAGAAAAAAAAAGAAAAAAAAAAGAGTGATAGTAATAGGTTTAAGACAGTGGGTTTTTTTAAAAAACATTTTTATCACAAAAAGGTGCTATGCAGAAGGGAAACTGCAACTTTTAACTTTATTATTATTATTATTTGTGTGTGTGTGTGTGTAAATATGCAGCAGTATAATTTCTTCCATCCCAAGGGAGAGTTACTGGAATCTCTCCCCATGTGAAAAACATACCTCTGGCAATTTACAAATGTTTGCTCCATGAGCAGGTATGGTATAATCCCAGAAGTATAGGTTAAAGCATTGGCTACAGACTGACACAGATAAAGATCACAAGACTAAGGGAGTCTTTAGAAAAAGTAAGAGGGAGCAAGAGCAGTGTGGGGCTTTCTCGCCCTCACTAAATTACTATTTTTCAAAACTTTACCTTGGTATTTTACTATTTTTTAGACTTCTGCCTTAGTTTTTCTCACCTTTGCTACAATTTCTTTATTTTTCTAACAACAGCTGGACCAAGAAGGCTTTAGAAGTTAAAACTGAGAAGAAAAATTAGAAACAAACCTCACAAGCACAATCTTTATTTCTTTTTGAGATAGATAAAATGGTAAGGAAAAGCTGCTAGTTATTCTGTGCATATAGTCCAGCCAGAAGAAATGGAAAGCTGACACACCTGACAGAGCAAATGTTTTTTATGAAGATAAAGTACATAGCCCAGAGAGGCTACTGCTGTGGGACTATCCAGTTTGCATAATCTCACTAAGCAAAAAGAGATAAATCTTTCTCCTCCTTCCAACATGCTCGAGCAAGCAGCAGCAGCAGCACTACCATAAAGCCCTTAGGCTAATGCAATTCCCCTTCAGCAAATCTTTACTCTGTGGCAGAGCTGATCCCTCTCTAGTCAGGTCTCAATAGAACTGTATGAGCTGCACAGGAGCATGGAGAAGGATAACACAGGGATAAGACATGCCAGGCAGTAGAGGTTTCTAAAACCCTGTTGCTGCTCATGATAGCGACATTCACTCTGTTGTGTCAAAGGAGATGGGAGCTGCACAACAAGGTTCCTGTCTGCAGGTAGAAAGAAAAAGACCTATCCTTGTACAGCAGCAAATAATAGGAATTTTATACAATTTTATTCCACCTGCTGAAGATTAATAGGCTCTTTTTTTTCCATTGTTATGTAGTGGTATTCAAGGAGCAGTGGAGTGGGAGAAAATTTAAGATAAATTGACCTCTAATTAACAGTAAAAGACTTGTATTACAGATTTGAAAGGGGAAAAAAGAGCTGCTTTAACTCACTTTCTCATAATAATAGAAAACTAAATATGGCCAGAGAACAGTTAACCAGGGCAGCTTATGGTGTAAGTCAGATCTATGAATCATAGGAGTGAACTGTAAATTAGGGGGATCTGCTCTTTACCTGCTTGGCCTTTAGACGCACCTTGTGCCAGCAGTACCATTTCTTTTCTCTTTACAAAACTGATACAAGAAATTTACTTAGAAGGCAATGCTTTTTCTGACAGTATTGCTGATTCAAATGAAAGTTACTATGCAGAGAGATAAAACAGTAACACAATTGCTATCTTAATGGACACAATATACAACTTTCAATGGCATTATTCCACTTTTACTTCAGAATCTAAGTAAACTACCATTTATATAAACAACTGAACAATTCCCTGCACTGGGTCAGCCAAGCATTTGTAATGCATGTACTAGATTACATCTGGGCAAACACCTGCTATAAACTACTACTTCTGAGGAACTCTTTAATGTGCCAGTAACATGTCCTCAGCTTCTAGACTGGTCAATGGTGCAATTCCTACATATGCTTTGTGCCATGATGCCACTATGGGAACTGAACTCATCTCAGCATTCACATGTAATTTCTGATGCGAGTGATATGCTATATAGCTGCACAGCCTAATAAAAACTTGTGTATGGGGAAATTATGAGGGGAAAGAGCAGCATGAGTAATGAACTTTGAATCCTCACACTTTATTCAGTGATAGGATCAGCCAACTACCCAACACTGTCTC
The DNA here is from genome assembly GCF_000700745.2 of Antrostomus carolinensis. NCBI lineage: Eukaryota > Metazoa > Chordata > Aves > Caprimulgiformes > Caprimulgidae > Antrostomus > Antrostomus carolinensis. The sequence continues at coordinate 13,084 of NW_010331476.1, forward strand.
ATTCTAATTTTGATCCTGCCTTCCTTTCCGTTGAGCTTGCCTTGCTTACACCATTACTACTTTAAAAAAAAAAAAATTGTCTTCCCATGAGCAAAGATTATATTCAGGTACATTTTCAAGACATAAATTAAAACTGTTGGTAAAATTTCTTCACAAAATTATTGAGTAATCAGTCTTATTTTAAGCCATGCATTTTAAGCTGCTGTGCCTTCAAAGAAGCCTCCTTCCTACATTCTGGCAAGATTTCTGGGACAGATCCTAGAGCTCTTACTGCTGAAGGAAGCAGTCCTGCTCAACATTTAATTTCCTCCTTTCACTGGAAACTAGTCTATGTTTCTGAGCATATGGGGGAATTGAGGGAAGCAAGATGGAGAAGTGAAGAAACGGGGACTGGCATCATCACCTTGTGCTGTTACAGTGTCATTTCACATTATGTATCCTCATTTCAGCTACCCTAACCTCTAAAAGTGTGACATCCATTTGGTCACAATTAATTACACTGAGGACACAGCCCAGTGACATTAGCTTTGCACAAATCTTTTCATCACACTGAGCAAACATGAAAACTCAACACAAAATAAATCCATAAACGTCCATATAGATACAACTGTACTTTTCAGGTAGCTGCCACAGACATTAAGAGCAATAAGAAGTCTTAAGACAGTTTTTAATAATTTAAACCTCCATTTTAAAGCATGTGCCTCATATGAATGAAACATTTTTACAGTAATTTTTTTACTTTGGGGGATTTTGCTTGGATTTCTATTGGTGACATCTTTAAAATCATCCCTAAATTTGGGGGTTTTAGTTGGTTTTTGTTTACATTAGAAAACAGATAAACAACTTCACACAACAGATTTTGAATTAAAGATTTTTTTTTTAAGTTTCTTAACTCTAATGCAGCACAATGGAATATACTGAAGTGTAGTAAAACTGAGCAAGCCCTGAAGAAGTTTTGCATAATGGTCAAAAACAATTGATTCTGAATTACAGTATGCTTTCAAGTAACATCATTACTCTTGCAAAATAAGGAAAAAGAATCACAGCATTATGGCCACAAAATTGGACTCTTACTATATATAGATTGCTATTGCAGGGGTTTTTTTGAAAGAAAAGAAAACCTCAGTAATCTTTGCTAGCTTTTAACCAAAATCAACAAAGTATTTTGTTAATCACTACTCTGTATAACTTGGTGTGGCCCTCCAGCCCCACCAGGGAAATGGAAATCAATCAGAAGCACTAGAGTTACAGTAGAAGAGAGCCAATCTCTTCTTCTTCCCAGGAAGTAAAGCCCAGCAGACAATTTAATCTTATCAAAATGTGACAGTACATAAGCCTGCAGAGTATATAAACCATGAAAAGGAAAAGGAATTTGAGAGTTTTCCTAAAAACAGGTATCTGATGTTAACAGCAAGACCTATAGAGCACACTCTCAGCACCTCGTGCTGGGTGTAGCCAGCTCTCTTAAAACTGCACTTGCCTGATGATCAGTATAACGACCTGAGTTGGAGGGAGGTGTATTTGCAATTTTAATTCAGCAGACTGCAGAATGTTCTATGAGATTACAAAGCAGCTGTGGATGACGTTATAGGCAGACAGGCCACCTCTCTGTCCATCTTGATTTTAATTGATAAATTTCAACCATCTTGGCAAAAATGATTACAGGCAGGAGCACAGGTTTTATGGAAAACCTTGTCAGAAGTTTTAATCAAATTTTTCTATGGGGTCATGTGGAAAGCTGTTGAAGAGATGTTAAAATGCTCTGTGTTACTATTAAAGTTATAGTTTGGAGATTTTAAAAATAGGCATGTGCATTTCACTTGTAAAACTCACCTTCGAGAGGACAGACCGATATGGCGCAGTAGTCTCTTTTTCAGGATGTGGTTCAATTAGCACCTGAAATGCAACAAAAAATTCAAGCTGAGGTGTCATCTTTTAGGCTAGGCAACTCTGCTTTCCATTCCTG
>NW_010331476.1:15075-15653 GCF_000700745.2 Antrostomus carolinensis
CATTTCACTGGATGAATTAACAAGTTAGCAAACTGCGCTCATCCTGTAGAATGAGCCCAATAACACTAGCTTAGCAGAGATTTACTCATGACAAAGGGATACACTATTACTTCAGCATGTCCTATATGGTACTTGCTTTCAGGTGCAGGTTGGGGTTTTAAAAAACTTTTAATGTTTTAGTTTTAATTACCTACCCAGTGATAACTTGGAGTTGGAGAATCTTTCAATCCATTATATTGTTCTTCATGTTTATCCCTATCTGTTTCTTAAACAGAAATTTGGTGACAGACTACTTGGTGTCCACTGAACTAGCTGAAATAAAATTGTGGCTTATTTGCTACTAATATATTTAGATTACTGGAAAAAATAGTAAAAAGGATTACCATATTTCCAATAAATTAGTGCTGTCACAGCTCTATTTAAATCCAATTTTTAAAAGCTTTCAGTAATTAGAAATATATATACAGTTCTAATGAAGAAACACTGAATATATTTTTTAATTTCCTATGAAGCAGAAAATTAATTCAGTTTCTGATAAACTTTTATTATTCCACCCGGGTATGGGATTTTTTAATAAT
>NW_010331477.1:0-1374 GCF_000700745.2 Antrostomus carolinensis
CCTAATTCCATTCCAAATGTCGCTAGGGGTAACCCTACTTTTAGAGAGGAACCTAATTCCACTCCCAAAGTCCCTAGGGGTAACCCTACTTCCTGGGTGGAACCCTAATTCTACTCCCGAAGTCTCCAGGGGTAACTCGACTTCCTGGCGGGGCTGAAGTTTTCCCCTGCAACAAAAGTTCCAGCTCACAAGTTTCAGTCGGACCCATTTCGGTGACGGCAGCGGAACCTTTCTTTTGGCTCATTATTTCCGGTCGGAGTAGAGGTCTTTTTTGCCTTTTTTTTTTTTTTTTTTTAAATTTCAGGCAGCACTTTAACAGCCATCTACTTTCCTCTCTGAATGGGCAGGAGACGTGAATTTAAATTGCAAAATGTTTTTCCTTTTTTATTTTTTCTTTTTTTTTCTCTTTAAATTTTTTTTTTCTTTTTCTTACTTTTTCCTTTTTTATTTTTCTTTTTTATATTTTTCATGACTTTCGGAGTGGAATTAGGGTTCTGCCCCAGAAGTAGGGGTACCCCTGGAGACTTCGGGAGTGGAATTAGAGTTCTGCCTTGGAACTATGGGTATCCCCAGGGACTTTTGGTGTGGAATTAGGGTTCTGCCTGAGAAGTAGGGGTACCCCCAGGGACTTCCCGTTTGGAATTAAGGTTCCACCCTGGAACTAGGGGTAGCCCTAGGGACTTCCGGTGTTGTATTAGTGCTCAGTCCTGGAAGCAGGGGTACCCCTAGGGACTTCCGGTGTAGAATTAGTGTTCCACCCTGAAATGAGGAGTACCCAAAGGGACTTCTGGTCTGGAATTTGGGTTCTGCCCTGGAACCTCAGGTATCCCCAGGGACTTCCAGGGCACAATTAGGGTTCCACACTGAAACCAGGTGTACCCCCAAGGACTTTGGTGTGGAATTAGGGTCCCATCTTGGAACTAGTGGTACCCCCAGGGACTTCCTGTATGGAATTAGGGTTCTGCCCCGCCACTTGGGATACCCCTAGGGACTTCTGGTGTGGAATTAGGGTTCCACCATGGAACTAAGGGTACGCCCAGGGACTTCCGGGGTGGGATTAGGGTTCCAGAAGACCGAAAAAACAGCATTTATTGCAGGTTCAGAGCCATGCTAGGCTTTACAGGTATTTTGATACTGGTGAGAAGAAATGCTCCTGGTGAGCCAGGCAAGGTACCGAGGCCCAAGTTGTATGAGACTATGAATGTGTTGGCAGATAGAGAAAAGATCCAGCAACAGCTTTCAAAGCTGACTCCTTTGGTCTAGCAGCCAGAAGCAGTCATTTGCAGTTTCAGAGCCATGCTGGGCTTTTTGGGCATTCAGCACTTGGTGAGCAGAGAGATCAGGAGGAAAGTAAGTGAGCTTGGGAAGAAGCGA
>NW_010331478.1:0-48956 GCF_000700745.2 Antrostomus carolinensis
AGCCATGTCGGTCACCGACGCGAGGTCGGTGCTGTCGCACTCCAAGCAGCGCTCACGGTGCAGCGGGTGTCCCGCAGTGGGGCAGGGGCAGAGAGCTCGTGTTGGCCTCGCCTTTCACACCGGGTGTTGCGGGAGGCCAGTGGGAAGTGCTGGTGTGCGATCTGGGATGTCTGCAGTTAGCTCAAATCAAGCAATTAAACATCAGAAAGTCCAGGAAACACCCCGGCTCCTCACCAGCAGAAATGGTGCTTCACAGAGCACCCTTGTGAATGTGCTGAAGCACCATCTGAGGGTTAGTGGTGGACACTGGGCTGTGTTTGTGTGTACATCTGAACCTCCTACAAGGATGGAATTGATGATGTCGAGTGTTACATAGGAAACTAAACTATCTTATCTCAAGCACATCGTGTGTCTGCTGAAGTGGACTTCTGGAGAACTTCCTTGTTGTAACATATGCTACTACACAGGCCTCCATATCTGTGGGTGACTGAGTGGTTTTCTGAGGCTATGGTGACTTCGAAAAGTTATGAAGACATCCATGAGAAGTGGGAGCATGACCCTGTCCCTTATCATGCCACCCCCGTGGTGCAGTGTGTACTATGAGCAAGATAATGTGCTGTGAGGAGCAGAGTCCAGGCAAACTGGCTTGCTGGTGCTGAGCCCAGCCTGAAGAATCTTGTCTAGACTACTTCCATTCTTGATCTTGGGAGCTTGGAGGCCACTGACTGGTTTTTGTTGTTCTGCCTTAATTTTGACCCTAATTCTAGGTCATATGTAGCTTCTGCTACAGGTTGCCACCTGTGGAAGAAACTGCCTTTTTATTTCTGTAAATTACTAAGTTACTACAGAATAAATTGAATAGCTCTACCAATTTGTGTGTTGGTCACCTAGAAGCAGTGGATCAATAATGCCTGTTTCCTCTCAGGAATGAAGAAACACAGGATGATTTTGACCTGATTATAAGTGAGGTCTTATAATTGCTTAATCATTGTCAGGTGGAAAAAGGATTAGCTTTGCGTTTGAATCTGGAGTCCTATGTGACTTGAGTGTTAAGCTTATCGCGAACTAAATCGCGCATATTTGTGTGTGTGTGTAGTGGCTGTGTTTAAAGTCTGCCACACATCACTAAAGTGACTGTTCATTGTAGCACATCAAAATCTTGAAACTACTTCTCTGAAAGTAGCTGGAAAGGGGAGGGAGGGGGTATTGTTTCAGGAACATGGGCTACTTAAACCTGAAGGTGGCAGCAGTTATAATCTGCATCAGATAATTCCTAAATACATCTTTAGGTGCGTCATGTGGGAAGAAAGAGGCTGTTACTTAGATTAGTTCTAAATTAAGTTCACCTGCGTGCAGTTACCCATTTCAGGTAGATTGTGGAAACTCTTAAAATTCAGTTATAGGCACAATGTTCTGAAAATCCAAATATTAATACTGCTTTCAAACAAGATGCTGACTAGCCAAAATATTGTTGTGGGAAAACTATTAGGAGGGAATGTAAAAGTCCTTAGAAGTGAATTAGGAAGCAACATAATGAGTAGGAGGAGTAATGTATTTCCTGGTTCTGTGGAAAGGCTTTCCTGCAGTAGATGTTAATGACCATATTCTTCCTATTCCAGTAGCCTTAAAAACGTTTGCCAAGTATTCTGTGGTGCTTCTTGACTATCACTACTTGTTAAATGCTATATCCTCATTTTAATAGATTTTTAAGTAGAATTTTAAGTAAATATGTGTTTTGTGTAAATGGTTGGTAAGCCTTGCCTGATGGGCTTGCTTTTGGACTAAGCTTATGTACTGAATTCATTCTGTAGAATGCTGTGGCCTGGGAAACCTTGAGGCCACTGTGAGATGAGAAAGGGAAATAAGGATGGGATACAGTGAAATGCAACATGACATCAACCCACTCCCTCCTCCTGATGACTTGATAACACTACACAACTTCCTTCAATAACTATTGTGATTTGCTTTCTGCCAAGCATTTTCCTGGTAATGTGGCTTGAGGATTTGATCCATAGCAAGAATCTTACTTTATATCATGGAAGAATGTTAAACTGATATATCTGTGTCGTGGTATTTACTGCCAGGAAGCTCTTAATTACCTCAGGCTGGTGTAGGGTGTATTATGTAGCATCAAACCACCAGCAGGTAGTTAAAATGATTTATTTTATTAGTTAGAAGAATTTACCTGCTGAATTGTGTTCCAACCTTCTTTACTCTCGCTCTGCTTCCTAAAGGAGGGAACTAGTGTAATTCTAAGATGTTTTTAATAACTAGATATTCTAGTAATGGTCTGATGTTTGTTTCTTGCAATGATGATGTAAGACTCAGTGCTGGCCTGCAAGGACTTGGTTTTCCTATTGAGATGCGCAGAGAATGGATTAAATTCCTGTCCAGTTGTCTGGTCTAAGGACAGTCTGAACTATGGCAAATGAGGTACAGGGTTGCTGGCTTCTCTTCCCTTGTGTTTCTGAGTGGCCTGTGCTGGGTCTGACCCTGCGTACTTGGTTTCTTTACAGGCTTCTCGCTAGTCTTGGAGTTGATATGAACCTTGCGTGGTCTGCTGTGAACAGTTGGTGGTCTGTAACTCTGTAGCCAAGAAACAGTGTTGCCTTCTGTGGCCCACATCTCAGCAGTACAGTGTTCAGGCCCACTACACTCTCGGTACACAAGGCTGGGGAATTATGCCACTGTCTTGCCTCAATAACTAGAGGATCAAAATAACTGGCTTAAGTAAAACCCTGTTTATCCTTGTATTTCAACATCTTGGTTTGTGTTTCCCCCCTCCAAAAAAGTGCATGTGCTGACACCTCTGCAGGTCTGAGGAGGTGGCCTTAAATACAGCTCACTAATATTTAGAGGAAGCATCCTTGTTTGAGAAGCTGTTTTGGGGCCTTTGTACTTTCTGTTAATGTTTTTCCTCTAGACATGTTTCTTGTAATTGTTTATGTGGTTCACTGATCAGCGCTCTCTGTGCTCTGTTCCAGGGCTTGCTTCTGAATAGCTCAGAGCTACCAATCTAAGAATTTAATGCAGCTTTACTAGTGGTAAGCTAAAGAATGAACATTCTTTGCAGCTACTCTAGTAGATTCCTAAACCTGCAAGAATTGAGAATTGGGAGTTTACTACTGTGAACAGGAGAATGCAGCTTGTTCCTAGAACTTGGCTAATAAGAAGTAAGATTGTATCAAACATTAGCCAAAGTGACTGGATAAAAGTAGGAAGCTTGCCTGTTGAAGGATGAGCCACTTGTATTAAAATACACTTTCTCTGGAGGAAAGAAGTAGTGACTGTGGAGAGTCAAGCCAATATGTTCTTTGGCCTCAAGTCTGAGACAAGTGAGAATGTGTCCACATCAAATTACAGTGCAAATACACTGTTAAAATCCAAAGAATGAGTCTTCTTACTATTTTTTAAGAATGAGCTCAGGTTTAGCGTTTAGGAGGTAGAGTTCATAATGAAAAGCTTTCAGGGTGTTGAGCGGAGACTAAACCAAAATAATGAGATCCTGTGCCAGCCCTTAACCCTTCACTGGAAGAAATGTGTGTCTGAAGGGGAGATGCTGAGAGAAATGCACATCTTCCTGGAATGTTGCTGACCCTCCTTTCCAGACCCTCTTCTGTTACTGTCAGACTGATGTTCTGGGATCATAAAGCTTAGTTTTTCCCTGGTTTCTAGGAAGCCTTGAGCTGACTGATGCAAATTCAGCACTCTGTAATCTGATAATTCACAGGTGTTACTCTGACATCCTTCACTTTCATTAAATCAATACAAGCTGCAGCTGAATCTAAAATAGCTGACTCTAGGAATAGATTGTTTCCTCCTTTGCTCCCTCATGGTGAGCCAGGTGCACTGGGATGTATATGTTTCAGAGCTCTTTTTCATAAGATACTCGGTGTTCATCCCTTAGGGGAGGGAGTAAGATTTTTTTTGTGTGCTCAGAAACAGAGAAAAGCTCTTTTGTTTTTATTTTCAGGTGGATGCTGATTAGTGGGCTCAAATCCAGGTTGTAACCTTTGCCTGGAAGTGTTAGTAAATCTAAAGCTGTCCAAGATGCTACTAGAAGAATAAGTCTGTATCCTTCCTTTGTTTAGTGTGAAGTCCTTTGTTTTTCCTTAGTATCTTAAACTGTAAGAGGGTTTCTATGTCCACACTTCTGTCTCTCTGAAGAATGCTGTGCATAAGTGAAGGAGGTCCAAGTGAATATAGTAACTGAACTGTTTCAGTTAATAACTATTCCACCCTTTCTTTTTCATAACCACAGTTACGGTGGCTGTCCACTAATGTAGCCCTGAGAAGGTACAGGGGTAAGGGAGAGAGAAAAGGGAAGGAAATTCAGAATTGTGATTCTCAAAACAGTACTAATTTGGCTAGTGGTGGTGATTTCCTGCTGTGTAGGAACATGCATGTGGTGAGCAGTTCAGAGTTTGCAGTCTGCTTCTGATCAAAGTGGTTGACAAATACCCATGTGAACTAGAAGTTTTAGCTTCCTTCTTGGGGTACAGCGTGTTGATGGCATCTTAGTTGCATTGCATTAGCTAAGATGCCAGAATTCAATGTCAGAAGGCAGTTTCTTCCCACTTCTTGCTGGAGCTCTCAAGTGTGATTCAGCCCTGTCAGTAGTTCTGCAGTAAAAGAATCTACAGGGCTGCCACTGAAGTGTTTTAAAACTAGTTATTTGTGGTGTGTAACTCATGAACCAGGAATTGAAGTTTATAATTTCAAGCTCTTCCTGTGGTGATCTGTCAACTGAAATGGTTCTTAAAGTGCTCTAGTTGCTTGTGTTTTTTCAGGTGCAGGCAAAGATTTAAGAGCTGCATCAATCTCAGATCAGGCTTTTTATTATAAGCTCAGGTTTTCTATGGGAGCTCTCTTCCTCCCATAAATCTCTTCCACCTGTTTTTCCAGGGAGTGAAGTGTTTTTAATTTCTTTCTAGACAAAGCTTATCAGTTTTTTTGATGATGAGATACAGGTTTCTAGATGAGGAGGATTTGTCACAACTGTTCTCTCGTCCCTATTAGGGGAAGAACTCTTTGAACTTAAAGATTTGTTAAGCTGAAAAGTGACAATATAGCTGTAGCGATTGGAAGCATTTGTGCCCTGCAGTTTTGTCTCTGCAGTCTCATGCTTGGTTGCTTTCTTGTGTCAATGTGCTTTTTGCTGACACAGTACATGATATGCTAATACCTTCTCTCCATCACTGTCTTGAGGAAGGTCATAGCAGTCTCGTCTACCACTTGACCAGACACTGAACATGAATTCACCAAATAAAAAGGCAAATGAAGATGCCTCAGTGGGCCAACTACATTACTAAAAGCTTGATTTGGAAAGTGCCACAACTTGAACTTGAATTGCAGCTGCCTGCAGGAAATGTTTATAGCAGTCATCAGCTGTGGAATTACTGGTGATCATCCTGTTTACCAGGCACTGTGGTAGGCTAGATCTTATGCAAAGCTGTACTTTTTCTAGCTTTCGAGTCTTGGAATTACTGAACTTGGCTAGTCTTTTGAAGGTGTCAACAAGCAACCTTTTTCTTCCCCTTTGTGCTGGCAAACTTAGGTCTGTGCTCCAAAGGACACCGTTTTGGAACTGCTGAATTAGTATTCTTTCATAGAAGGTCTTAGTTTTATTGTATGTTTTGAGAGGGTTATGAACCATTGTATCTAGGACTTCACAGGAAAACTCTGCTTGAGGCAGTTACCTGCCACTGTCAGGCTTCAGTGATTTGGGTTGAGGTTGTCCAAGCTGTAAGTAACTGTTGCTGCCTTTATAGTGGAAACTGCTTGCAGCTTTAGCTGATTGTGTTTGTATTTAGCTCTCCAAGGGAGCTGTCCTTGTGCCTAACTACAAAGAGGGACCAGACTGTAGATCAGTTATCAGACTATAGATCAGTTTACAGCATAGCTGGAACTCAAAGGCTATCTAAAAGTTGGTGGGAGTTAGATGTCTCTTTTTCCACTCTATTAAACTGCCATACAATGGTTTCGTGTCTCTTACATGATCTACAGAGAAAGGCATTTTTTAGTACCAATGCAGCATTAGGTAGTGAGATATTACAAGTGCTACAGAACAGACATAAGAAGCTCACACTGAGCAAATAATGTGCTGGGTGTAATTCTGCGTTAAGGAAACATGGGGATACTGACTGTGTAAGGGTGGCTGCTCAAATCACAGTTCTGCTGCTGTTCTTGTCCTCTCCTAGGACATAGAGCTGAAGTTGCATGAGGAAATCATGCAACTTCTGTTGATTCCTAAGGGAAGATGGATTGGGGGAAAAGACATAGAATAGACTAATTAAGCACTTGTAAGCCTGTTAATCTTGATTCTTCTGAACAAAATAATTCTGAAGTTATTCCAGAAGGGATCTATGAGGATTTTTTTCTACTCTTGTGTCTAGGATGTGTCATAGTTTGGTTTTTTTTTTAATAGAGAATTAAAATTGAGGAAGCAAGCAGTTGAGGGTTTAGTGCCTCTAGAGATCATCTTTTCCCTGTGACACCCTAGTGATAGCTTTTCCAATGCCTACAGGTTGAGTTTTTGGTATCCAGGCACTTTTTTGCTCACTGGTTTGCCAAATGTTATCAGCCTGACCTCAGATCACTGTGACTTTTTCCATGGGAGCAGAGATGACCACAAATGGTGCATTTCACAGTGACTTCTCAATTATGACATGGATATTCATATCTCCTTGGTATACCTCTCTCCTATATTTTTCCCTGGAAAGTTGAGGATTGCCTTACACAAGGGTTCCTGTTACACTCTCTGGGTGTCTTATTGCTGTGTGTCAGTCAGTAATCCTTATGCAGGTGAATCTTGACTTACATGAGCATAATGTGAAAGCATCAATGTCCTGTGATGCAGTAGAGTCTGCTGTAAAGAAACTGTCAATTCCTGTCTCTTGGCTTGTATTGGACCTCAGTATTGTACGTTTGCTTGTATATCAAAATGGTAATAATATAGATCTTAAATTTTCTCCTCTTCTCCTAAGGTTTTTCTAAACATATCATGTGTTGCTAGACTCCCAACACCTGGAAGACCTAAGGAGACATTATGAAGATAACTGTAATAGGAAATATATAAATAATCTTTCTGAGTAACTTCTGAGTAATGGTAGTTACCTTCTTAATAGTTAAGCATGGTATTATCTGCTTACATCAAGACCTGAAACTACCTTCTCCTTTTAGACAAGAGGAATCAATCTGTCCCCTAGATTTTCCCAAATATTATGCTGTAACAGGTACCATGTATGATACATTAACCATTCTCCATATGTATTTTAGAAAATCTCCTTGGAATATCTGAAGTCCATATGGCTATGTATGATGAAGATATCTTGAAAAATCCCTTTTATTTGGCCATTCAGAAGCGGCGTCCTGATCTGTGCAGCAAAGTTGCAGAACTCCATGGTATTGTAAGTATAAATAAGTACATTTAAAAGCTGTTTATTAAACAGTAGCTATATGTATTTAAATCATATGCATACTGTGACACATGTAAAGATTACTGCAAGCCTACAGAACTTGGAAGTGAACCAGAGCCACTTTTAAGTTGCTTGTTACTTACTAATATGGACCTCTTGATCTATATTGTAGGGTAGTAAAGGGTCAAAGCTGGTTTTGTTTCTAAACTTGACAGGAAGCTTATTTTCTTTGCTATGAACTAAAGTTACATGTTCTCTCACTTGTAACTTAAAATGGGATTAAGCTTTTGAAATCCCTGGTGGACAGATAATAACTCATTTCTGACAGCATTTTACATAGCAAAGGAAAGGCATAAACTGAGCTGGAATGAAAACTCTAGTCCTTAGGACTTCTAATCTGTATATTCTGCAGTTATTAATCCAAAATTAAATGCATGGGGAGTCCATTAAACTCGGGGGTTATTGTTATGTGATAATGAAATTAAGGCTTAAATTAGACAGGGTTCTTTCAGTTGTGTATTACTTAAGATGGTGATGTGATCAGTTGAAATGCTAAAATCTGTTCACCAGTTCTTTCTGTATTCTAACACCACTTCTGAAAGCTGAGTACTGAAAGTACCACTTGCTTCATGCTTATTTCTTCCTTGAGAATGAGATTTATTTTTCATCATGTATACAGTGTTTGTTATATTCATAATGTGTTTCTTAATTAAGAATGTCTCAAACTACAAATCTGTTGGTGTGCAGCAAACCCAAAATGTTTCTTACCTTAGATTTTTTTCTTTATAATGGATTTTCATTTTACTTTGAAAATATATTTTACTTTTACCAACTGCCTAATTTTAAATTGTCGAGGTGACTGGTGCAAGTAACTTAAATAAGGCTTAATCTCCTTCTCTTAGTATTGTTTGCTTCATCCTCTTTCAGGTAAGTCACTAAATGAAACTTCTAGGTTAATCAGCGAACTATGTGCCTATCGATGGCCTTTTGTTTAAGCAAAAGCACCTATAGTTGCTGTACACTTGCTAGTAAATGTTTATAAGACAGATTCAATTGCTTTCTTCTAGAGGGCAAAAGCTATTGGTGTTTAGCTGGTGACACATGGCATTTCTCTCTGAAGCATGATCTAATTTTTTTAGGTGTTAGTTCCATGCAAAGGAAGCCTTTCAAGCAGCAATCTTTCTACCTGCCAGTTTGAATCTTATGTTCTGAAGCCGCTAGAAGAAAATTTTCAGACCTTAAATGGAAAGGTATGTCTGACTGCTTGTGTGAACTAATGGTTACAGGAGAGGTAGCTAGGGATTAGAGGTAACTGGCAAAGTAGTATGTTGCCCATCTAAACCAAAGTTCTCAGGGATATACTACTTTCTAGCAAAGCTGTATTTTGGCATGTGCACAAAAATAATTGTCTTTTTTAGATGGTGACACTGCCTCTGATTTCAGCTTACTACTGTGGCAAAGCAACTTTGTCAATTTATCTGTTTTGTGGCTGTTGGGGATTTTGTTCTGTGGCAGAAGGACCTTTATCACTTAGTTAAGAACTCTCTCTCTAGGTTTCAGGTGAATAGTAGCCTGCCTATATTTTATGCAGATGCAAGTTCACCAAGGCTTAAGACAAAATTATGATGGCATTGAGTTGTATATAAGGCCTGATGTATTAATTCAGTTCAGTAAGTAGAATAGAAATTAACTAATGTAGTAGCAAGCCATGCTAACCAGTACTGACACTGCATAGGATCAAATTTTTTTTAATATGTATTTTTGCAGTACAGTCTGAGATCTTGCACCTGTTTGCAGGCTATTGTGTAGGTGTTCCTACTGTCCTCACTGTGCTTGAGAAGATAAAGCTGAATCTGAGCATGAGAAATGTAGACAAGATGTGTAACGTTTTTCTGAAGCTGGACTTAGGCACCAGTCTGAAGTTGTCTTTCAATTTCCCTTCTGCTAAAAGTGCTCTGAAATCTGCAAATACTCACTTAGACCTTGGAGATTGTCTGAAACCTCCTCTAGTAAAGAAACTGGGTATAAGCAAGGTTGAGCTAGCCATTGTAAACTGAAGGAGTCTTAGCTCCAGTGTCTACACAGCACAAGAACATGAAAACACTTGAATCTGGGCCTTTCTTGTCTCGCAGGATTCTCTCCTTTCCCTGGAAATGTAACTACGCAATGCAGAAGCCAAAGAGTAACTTGGTTCTGGTGGAGGTTTACACTTGATCTGTTTTTTGTTTTGTTTCAGGAGATCTTCATACAAGGAAACCTCATCATTTTAGGAACTGGTTTTCATTATCATCTCTCAGTACCTGTTCTTTTTGAGGAAACATTTTACAATGAAAAAGAAGAAAGCTTTAGTATATTGTGCATAGCTCATCCATTGGAAAAAACAGAAAGCTCAAGTATGTATTAAAGGTTAGCTTGGTGGTCTTGTTTGTACAGTGAGCAAATCAGTGTGTTTGATATGCTTAATACATTTCCTTCATTCTGAAAAGTGTTGACTTGGTTGAAATCTCTTGGCATTTATTAGCCTGCTGGGGCAGATGTTAGTATGGTGCTGGAGAGAAATGTTAAGTTGCTGCCAGGCAAAGGTAATTCTGTAGGGTCTGTGTCCCAGTCTTAGCTCTAAAAATCATCTGTGGAATACTTGATCCAGCATATTTTTTTAGCAATGCTCAGCTTAGTGCTGACTGCTTAAAAAAGGGATTTAGTCTTAAATGTGACGTGTGTCTTGAGATGCAAGGTGAATGCATGAAAAACTGGAGAGGTAAATTCTTTCATGATCACTTCATCAGTGGTTAGAGGTTGTGTAGCACAGTTATGTAGCAGCTCTTTTGGTGGTGGTCTGTCTCATTAAGTTAATTTTTGGCCTAGTACTGAACGTGCTCTTCATAAGGCTGGAACACTGTTTCCAAGGCTACTTTTAAAGCTGTGAATGTAATGGAATTTCCTTGTGGATTTGTGTAGCAATCTGTTTACTAATTAAAAAGAACAGAAGTTTCTTAAAACATAGGCTTTTTCTGAAATAAAAACATCTAGTCTTCCTAAATACATAAGAATATCTATTTGAAACAAATGATGACAAAGTAAAGTAATACTAGGGTAGTGTGAAAATAGTACCATGAGGGAACTGGGAAAGTTGTTCTTAAAAAAAAAAAAAAAAAAATAGCTGGCATACATATAGGCCTAAATTATATAGATATTAATCTAAATCTAAAAAAAATTCTTGTGGCATTCCTTTTTTGGCCATTGCTTAATGTAGTTGTATAGCAGTCTTTTCAGAAGTGACATAATTTGCAATTTCAAAAGTAATTTGAAATTAATGGGATCTAAGCCTATTATTAGTTGGCTGCCTTTGATTGCAAATGAAAGACTTGCCTAGAAAAAGTTTTTGGAAAAGCAACATGAATTTTAAGTGAGGGATCCAATTATCTTAATCGGAAGGAAAGTGGATTGGGTTTAATGTTCACATGAAGCAACTTTGCTCTTCTGTTCAGAGAAAGCCCTAAGTAAAGAATAGGTTATGTAAAAATCCAAGATGAGATTTCTACAGCTCGCGTAGAGCACGCTGACTTCCTGCATGGGCGTTCAGTCAATACCATAATATGCTTTTCTTCTACTTTCAAGCTTGACTTGCATTCACGTTACGAGTTGTGTGTGTGGCAATAAATTACCCTAGGCTAAAAAAAGGTGAAAACTATTTCAGCTATTCCAAATAAATACTTGACATGAAAGGCAGGAGAGCCTACTCTAAATGTGATGCATTGAGTTTTTTTAATTAAAAGCAATATTTGCAGTTAAAGGTGTAGTAAGCTGAATTAATTTTTCATTGCACACAAGTTGGCGATGTATGTAGGGACAGAAACTACTTTACCATGCATATGTGTTAATTCTTGGCTTTCATTTTAGGTGACTCTACAGCTTCATCGAACTCCTATTGTCTTAAAAGTATTGAAGATGTTAGAGAATTCTTGGGAAGGCACTGTGAGAGATTTGATAAATACATAGGATCTTTCTATAGAACATTTAAAGAACATGAAAGAAAAAGCCTCCGCCACTACATAGTTAGTATCTTGCTTCCTGATGTTCAACTGACTAAATATAATTCACTTCACTGCTTTGGATATCTCTGTCTTACTGAGCTTTTCTATGTCAGGGTAGCCTAGAGTGGACTATGTAGTAGTCTAAAAGATGGGAAGGGAGAAAGTAGAATTCTTAATTGTGAATTGCCACATCCTAAAGGCAATTTTTCTAGCTAAAAAAAAATTACCTAGTACACACTTAGAAGGCAGGGAAGACTTCCTTTCTTTGCTTATTTATGCTTTGTTCTTTTGAGTCAGATTAACCTGAATCTGAATGTGGTGATTTTTTTCTTTCTTCCTTTTTCCTCTCCAGGATTCTGTCAATGCACTTTATACCAAATGTCTCCAGCATCTTCTGAGAGATTCACACTTGGTAAACACTTATTCCACTAAATACATAGTACATAGTGTTACTTAAGCAATAAATTAACTTTCTCTTGCTGTTTGTATGGCTTTCCTTTTCTAGAAAATGCTTGCAAAGCAAGAAGAGCAGATGAATCTGATTAAACAAGCAGTTGAAGTAAGCATCTGAAATGAAGGAAAACAATTAGCAAGCTATTTTTAACTTTTCCTTTCATGCCTTAAGTACTGCTTGTTTTTTTCTACAGATGTATGTCCACCATGCTATTTATGATCTAATCTTTAAATATGTGGGGACTATTGAGGCAAGTGAGGTAAGTTTGTTTGATTGTGAAAGATTAGTTATGTTAATCTAATACATTTTAAAAAAACTGTTGCTTTTCTATTGATTAGGATGCTGCTTTTAACAAAATCACGAGGAGCCTTCAAGACCTCCAGCAAAAAGACATTGGAGTGAAGCCTGAGTTCAGGTGAGAGAGTCGATTGTGGACTCCTCAGTCATTCAGATCCAATCTTAAATAGACCTCAGGCCAGGAAAAGAGTGTGTTCCTTCAGACGACAGCAAGATTTTCTTATACTTAATTCATTTGAAATGGAGAAGTAAAGCTTTGCAATTGTCGTTTTAGAGCAGTGTCTCCTTTGCTTTTATATTCTTCTGCTCCCATCTCCATCTGCAAGGTACAGAAATGCAAGTGTACTTGGAGTAAAGATGGAAATACCTTAATGCCATTCTTCAGCTCTGAATAAGTTAAAACTTGGGTTTTGCACATCCTGCAATGGGAACTCTTTATGCTAATAATTTCTTTCAAATTACTTTGTAGCTTTAATATACCACGTGCAAAACGAGAACTGGGTCAGTTGAACAAATGTACTTCCCCTCAGCAGAAGCTACTTTGTCTACGAAAAGTGGTACAAATTATTATGCAATCTCCTAGCCAAAGAGGTCAGTAATTAGTGAATTAATAACTTAATTTAAAACTGTTCTTAAGTTTAAAAGCACTCACAAAGCACTCTGCTATGTAAACAGCTGTTTGAATAGCGCTTGTGGATTAAACACAATTAGACTGGGGTCTGCCTTGCAGGTCTCTAAAGAAAACAAAATGGAGGCAAGATAGACATGTCTGCATTGTTTCTCATGGGGTGAGGTGGGGTACTTGCTTAGCTTATATGTTTTATCTAGAGCATGTGAGAAGCTTCTGTGCACTAAGACACTTTCTCATGCAGAAGAATTGAATTGATAATCTTGAAATTAATATTCTTGAGATCCATCTTCTGAAAGATGCAGTGTTGGTGGGGGCAAACAAACCTATATGCTGGATTCAAAATGCTACCATGGGTTACAGAAATGATTCTGTGATAGGAAAGCACAGACACCTTAACCTGGTATTATTTTATCTGTTCTGGAGAGAGAAGATACTTCCACTAAGCAAATGGAGTACTACAGTGCACTTGTGCTTTCTCTACTTAATCTTTTCCTTTCTTCAGGAAGACTCCTGGGTTATGGAAAAGTGGATCAACTTAGCGGGTAGTTTTTTTCTCCTCAAGAATTTCAGAAGCCTTGAGCTAGTGCTCTGGCTTTTCCTGTATAGAAAGGAGGGTTTGCTAGTCAAGTACTGCAATTTGTGCGGTACAAACTGTATTTGGTTTTTGGCTCCTGGCAGCCTGTTCTGGAGGGAGACTGAGAACACTTGGAGGGCTGCCTTGGTTACTCAATGCATTCTCTACTAATAGAGCTGGCCCTTAGTCTTAGGAGGCAGAACTCCATTTATAGGTATTGCCCTTGATTTGAACTGTGACATGACTAACATCAGATATAAATTCTTTTTTTTTTAGTTAACGTGGAAACCATGTGTTCAGATGATCTTCTCTCTGTTTTGCTGTATTTACTTGTAAAAACAGAAATCCCAAACTGGTATGTAATTATATTTCGGCTATACAGAGTTTCATCATATCATTTTAGTAGTAATGCTGCTATAGGGGCAAATGTTACTGAACATGTAGTAATATCTTACTGAGGGTGTAAGAGGGGCTGATGCAGAAAACTATTTTTAGTAGGACAAACAGCAAAGATGTGTTACAGATGTGACCAAATTAAGGACCTATGAGGAATTCAAGTGCTGTGTATTTGCTGTTTTAATTCCCAGCCTGGAAAAAAGTTGTAATGGGAGACCATCTCTATACCAAATCTGCATGTCAGTCCAGACTTTACAGACTGGTTCTTCCTCCTCTGTGTCTGGAGCTGTGAAACCTTTATGCAGCTTCTAGATGTTTGATACATTTCATACAGAGGAACTAGATTTGAATGCTTAATTGCTTGTTGCTAGCCTATGCCATTGTGTTTCTCTTCACTATCAGTAAAAATATATCCAAACCTTCCACCTGTAGCTGAACTGAATGTTAGTGTTGATGTATCCTGTATCCCAGAAATTAGCATTTTTCCTTTCATTTGTAGCTATCACGTTACACTGGTACCTATGGTGCTTGAGAGATTAACATGTTTGAAACATGTGAAACAATATCCTGATGCTGTCCTTATCCTGTTCTTCATATCCCTTATATCCAATTAATTACTTTTCATTCAATAGCTAAAAGATGAGTAGAGTTCTGACCCATCTACAAAGGTCATGACAGCCATAGTATTGCTAGCCTAACAATCTTTGGATAAGCTTTTTCTTAACCCACACCTATTGTCTGCCTAAGATGAGTTGCAGTATTATGATATGTCATGCTAGTGTCTTTTTATTTTTAGTGGTTTATGGCTTTAACTCTTTATTTTAGGATGGCCAACTTGAGTTACATAAAGAACTTCAGGCTTTGCAGTTCAGTGAAGGATGAATTGGGATACTGTCTAACCTCAATTGAGGCTGCAATAGAATACATTCGACAAGGCAACCTCTCTGACAGATCAACAGTAAGCTACTCTTAAAGTCTGTCAAATGTGTATTTGATAAGCTTGTAGGACTGTGTACCACTGTGGGAGTAAATCCAGTCAGAGTATACAAACAGCAAACATAAGAGTTCCTTTTTTGCACTTAAATAAATTATTTGAGGTAACTATATCTGAAGCAAATGCTAAAATAATCTAAAAGATTACAATGAAGCCGTAATCCTGTAGGAATACTTGTTGTTCATTGTAAACTCCTTGAGGAAGCAGTTAAATGTCCAGTCTGCCTCTTCATATGATTAGAAGAAAAATGACAGCGCTGTTTTCAACAGCTGAGTCTTCAGTAATTTTAATATCTCCTGTTTGTACTCTCTGTCATGTTTGTGAAAGCAGTGCAGTATGTGAGAGCAGGCATAGCTTAAACAGATTTTTCTTTAATAATTTTAGAAAGCTTAGCTATGCCAGCAGAATGGGGGCTGCAGTGTAACTTAGAATTCTTCAGTAAATCTTTGTACTCTAAAAATTCAGTGTTTGCAGTGCAGATTACTATGTTGCACTAAGTTGATAGCTTAATAGGAGCACAGGACTGGGATAAGGTGGTGTTTGAAGGTCAAATTTGGCTCTCAAGTTCTCTAACTTAGCAGGGGCAGGAAGTTTGTGGATGAGCGAGTTATTTCCTACTGGGCAAATAGACCTTCTGTCAATCAGGTCAAATCCCTGCAGGACAATCGGATGATATTGATGTAACTTTAGAAACTTCTATGAGTTAAGAACTTTGTAGCTTATTTGGTAAAGGAATCTAGTTTTGACACTCCAGTAAAATTTTCTACTGTTGCAAAATTAGGTTTTCCTGATCTGATGTGGAACTCAAAAGGAGTAAACGTGGAACCAGAGTGAATTCAACGTGTCTCAGTCTGCCCAACTGCAAAGCACTGGAATCTAATTGCAGGGGCCAGAATAATGGCTCAGTGTGCAGGGCTTGGGATGGGACAATCTGGGACACAATCTTAAAGAAGCAGCACTTTAACATTTTAGTGTTTTGTTATTTTTGGTTTTGTTATTTTTCTGGGATCATTCCATGAACCTGTCATGCATAAGTTTTTGTACACTCAAAGAAAAGCACTCTTTCATTTTGTGTAAAGAGACTCTGTTATTTCTTGTCTGTAATGCTGTATTGAATTATGTTAAAAAGAAAAAAAAAATAAAAAGCCTTAGTTTAAAAGGAAAACAGCCTGACAATCAACTTTGCTTCCTGTAGTCACTTAGCTGTCATTAACAATCAGTGTACAAATAGCGGTGCTCGTGGTCTGGATGGAGAAGTGGAACCAAAGTAGAATTTTATTCCACAACAATGCCAACAAGCTCAAAAAAAGAATATACCACTCTTAAATTTCTAGAATAAAAACTTTCCTATTGTTGTCGTATCCCTCCTTATATAGCTAAGGATAGCAGTTTTACACTAGGATTGCCCTGAAGTGATTATGACTTAAGTGCCCCTGCCATTAAGAGATGATATTTATCTGGGAGGCAGCTGCTTGAAAGATGAACTACACTGAACTACGTATTTGAGAAATGAGGGGAGTCTCATACTGCTTACATTAGTGTCTGCACCAGTATAAGAGCAAGCAGTCAGTGTTTCTGTCCATACCTCAGCTGGATCAGCTCCAGACCTAGAGTGCTAGCTTCTGACTTTCACTTCAAGGTGTGTACAATGAGTGTGCAACAGAACTCCTTTCTTCTACATTGCCTTTCATAGGAGTCAACATGGCTTGAAGACAGCTCCCTCAGATGAGATGGGAAATAGCAGAATCTTGAAGACAAGGAAGTGGGTGACCCTCTGCCCTCTAGCACAGCTGAAAAGGAAAGAGCTAGGTCACCTTTTTCTCTAGTATAGAGTAAGGGAGAAGGTGGCACACAATGAAGAGGAAGAAACTAGAGCAAAGAGCCCTTTGACAGGAATTGAATAAAGGGTAGTGAGGAGGTGGAAGAACATAGTAGGAACTTCTGCTTCATGAACTTACCAGTTGAAATATTTCCTATATTCTCTGGTAAAGGAGATCAGCTTTCTGTTTGAAGCTGCAGCAGCTGTCTCATTGATGCCCCGTGGTTTCTTTTTCCAGATTGTGCTGGAAGGGATTGTAGGATTTAAGTGAGCAGGAACATTGCTGTGCCCTGGGGCTTCATTACAGCCCCTTATGTATTTACACTTAATTTTATAGCTGGCTTCAGATGGAGTTTTTGGCAGCTGAATAATGCTGTTGTCCAATCCCTAATGAAGCTAACTAAATAAAGAAGACTCAGCAGGGAGCTAATGTACCCTTGTGGGATAATGGGCATATTATCACCCTCATGTCAGTAAGAAAATTGCACTTGCAAGACACCTGCCAAATCTTTTCACCCAAGGTCATGCAAGTCTTGAAGAGACATTTTGGTTGTGGGGAGGAGAGGTTCATGTCACTGATAGCATGAAAGATTCCATTTTATTTTCTGGGAGTTGTCAACTTTTTAATTAGACTTCCAGTTAGTAATTATTGGACCTGAGTTATGTTCCTGTGCACAGGTAATTGTAGTAAGACAACCTAGTTCAGAGGGTTGAAGTAAGGTATCCAGTATGGAGTTAGAGCCAGCCCCTGGGGAACAGGCAGCATTTTGGTTCCTGTATGAAAAGAGCTGTAGGTGGCAATGAGGTTGGCATAAAGGAATTGCAGGTGGGAGAAGCCAGGAAAGGAAGACTTGAACAGAAACGGGCTAATAAAGTGTTTGTGGGGGAGGGGAGAGCAGAGATAATTTTCCTAAGTCGTCAGTTGTAATCTGTGAAAGTTACCTCAGGTCATTATACAGGTGCACCCTCATAGGTACAAGTATTTCATTTCTCTAGTCTAGAGAGTAATGTTAGATAAAAAGATAATTAATGTTTGGATGTGTTTTTTCTAGACAATATAGATTTTAAATACCTGAGAGTCCCACTCAAAACAGTTTTATTTTTTAAAATTCCTGGAGTGCAAGTAAAGGTGGTACAAGTGAGTTTTGTCTTTGAAGGCCCAAACTCGCTTAATACTTCAACCAATACCCAATTCTTCTACCATTCTGTATTTCACTTTCAAAGATGTGTAGTTTTACCTGGGGTGGACTCTTATTTTTTTTGATTTATATAATAAATAAGCTAATACCTCTACATAAGGATTACTGTCTCAAGTGACTCTTTGCAATAATTATTCCAATTGGGGAACACTTATCTTGTAAAATACACTATGGAAGGAAAAATACTAAAACTACAGTAGGTCTTGCTAGTGGTTACTTAGATTCTCCATAGTGAAAGTATAAAGCTATCTGTGAGCATTTGTATTAGAAATTCTGATTAGACTTCAGAAGCCTGTGTTGTAGTAAAAGTCTTAACATTTTTTTATAGTTAATAAATTTTTTAATCAAATATTTCTTAGGGAAGTTATTCCTTCTCACACTGAAGAATCTATCTGAGAAGACTAGTGTTATGTGCCTTGTAACTTAGAAAATATATGCTTGGGTATCTTTAGCTAAAGTACTTACATTTTAAAAGATTGGTGAACATTTGTCATCTTCACCTATAGCTAAATACAACTAACTTACCATGAAGCGCAGATCTGAGCTTTTGTCTCTAGACCTTACAAACATACCTTTAACTACATTATTTGCTATACAATGGAGGTTTTTTTAGACAGCTTTATGAGAGGCATCTGTGTTGATTTTGAAACTTGAGTGATCGCATTTCTAGAAAATCTGAACTCTTTATTTTTGGTGTTGAAGTGATCTTGTCTATTTGCAGTTCACTAGTTCCTTAAACTTCATGTTGACTTACTAATGTTAAGAGCCGAGTTAGACATTTTTTACTCATTTCTATCTGTTCTTTACGGACTTAATTGCAGAAGCTGTAGCCTGGATCCTAAGCCATCGAAGTTTATCTGATACGTGGGCATCTATCTTAAATGCAGTGGTCTTTCCATTTCTAGGGAGATAGTAATTATCCAAAAATAACATTAAAAAAAAAAAGATATTACTGCCAGTTGAATACAATTAAGCAGCAGTTGACCAGAATCAACCATGTGCAAGTGTTTCCATCCACTTTTCGTCTACTAGGATGCTTTTTCTTCAGATTCTTGTTTTATTTCATGTGAGGTTCAATATTGCTGTTTCAAAATCTGACTCTACTTAAGAATTTTCACCTGGTTTTGGAAGCATATATATTCTCTAGTGCATCCTGAAGCTTGTATTCATATCTCTCAGATCTGAGAGTTGCATTGTACGACTGCTTAACTCTACTTGCAATTTTCAAGAAGTAACCAGTGGAAAACATTATATGAATGAGTCTGCTACAGACTAATGCTTCACCTGGCTCAATCTTTTATTTTCCAGCAAGTAGCAGAGAGTTCAGCACAGTCTTTGAGTCAGAGTTGTATCTGGGTCATGTTTTTTAATAGCCATCAGTAGATTTGTCTTACATGACTTTAATACCTTTTTGAGTCCATTTATACTTTTGATTTTTGCAACACCTATAGCGATGAGTTCTACAATAAGAGGACATTTTTTCTTCTCTCTCTTCTCCCCGCTCCCTCCCTGAACCTTGTGTGGTGATTTTGTTGGGCATCCCAGTTCTTACATTTAAAGAACAGCAGATATTCATTCTTTGCATGTTTTCTTTGTACTTTTTGTGACTTTTGCAGACCACTGTAGCACAGTCAAATCTTGTCCAGAGTGGAGAATCCTAATTTCTCCTCATAAGAACATTTGCACCTCCTGTAGTTCTTGTTGTCTTTTTTCTGTCTTTTCTAGTTTTACTGTGTTCTTTTTTAGATGGTACAGCCATGATTTCATTAGTGCTCAGTTAGTTCAGGCAGAATTACAGTAAAGGAATATTCTAGTGAACATCTACTTATTATTTCTTTGAACAGCAGTTGTGCAGTCTTTTAAGTCTGGGGAAAAAAGTTAATTTTACTGTTAAGGTACTTTACTTTTGCCTGTAAATGAATGTATATATAATTGATCTATATATTTTATTTTCAGGAATCTGAAAGACTGTGTGACAAGCTGCTTTTAAGACAAAGGATGAACTTACTGTCCCAGATGTCTGCTACTCCAATAGACTACTTATTTAAGGTTAATAACTTTTATGGCAGAATACGTATGTACTTATGTGTTGCATGTTTGTATCCCTTCCTTTCTGTGATTTTCTGAAGTATGATGCAGTATAAATTACATAAGTACTGCAAAATGTGTTTTAGTAGATACTAAGAGTATATTTTATATCTAGTGCATTTTTGTGACAGAATGTTACCAAGTTAATATCATCTTAGGGATTTCAGCACATGCTATAAGAAATATGGAAGCAAATGAGGATGAAATGCTACTGCAATTGCTATCAATTGGCCCATTTAAAGCACAGATGTGATACTTCTCTCACAGCTTTTAGTGCTTGAAATTGAAAGAGTTTTCAGAAATAATTTAAATGTGGTCACCTGACAGCTACTTCATATTGTATGTTAATCTTATATCATCATTCTAAAAGAATTTTGCCTATACAAGAACACAGAGCAGAACTTCTAATTATATGTGTTCACCGCTTATGGCTAGAGAATTAGTAATTTTATAGAAATGTTTTTGCACAGAGGGAGCTCAATTTCGTGACTGAGTCTAAAGAGAACAATAGGAATTTTTAAAATTTTTTTTATAGAATGTGAAGGGAGCCAAGAACAAATTCTTTTTAATTCTGAATGCCCATTAGGGGCGTTTGTGCTGAGACACTGTTCATTTCTGCTTTCTAATGCTTGAATAAATGTCTTTTATAATCGGTTCTTTTTGTTGTGTGCTTCAGTAAATTATTTTTTGTGGGTTTGTTTTTTTTCTTCTCTTAAAAGGAGGCTTTTTGATATTGGTTCCTCATTCTCCTTCTCTTGACTTTTTGTAGCATATTGCTTCAGGTAATCAGGAGGAAGTGGAGCGATTACTAAGTCAAGGTGACAGTGATAAGGACACTGTACAGAAAATGTGTCATCCACTCTGTTACTGTGACAAATGCGAGAAGCTCGTTTCTGGGTAAGCACTTTTCATCTCCACAAATACACAAAGAGCAACGTAAAAGTCTTCATCTAAGATTTACTTTAGCCAGAATGCTGCTTTTGCTTGTAGAGGAAGTTGGTAGCACTTTGGGATATAGATATTCATGTGATTTTAAAAAAACAGAAGAAATACTAGGAGAATACTGAATGCCTTGGAACCAGCCAATTTTGTGATGGAGGCTGTATGCACTTTGGTAAACATGGTGTGAAATGCTTCTTCTCTTGAACCTAACTTGCACATCTTGAAAAAAAGACATCTCTCAAAAAAATGTAAAACTCTGTATCAAATAATTTGTCAGTGTGAAAGGATAAAGGATAAGAAGTTCCAAAGGCAGGTTTTAGTTACCACTGCTGCATAGATAACTGAGCTACTTTTAAACCCTTGTGTTTTAAAGGAAACTGAATGATCCTTCCATTATCACTCCATTTTCCCGAGATGACCGGGGATATACACCACTTCATATAGCTGCTATTTGTGGTGAGTATTCTTGGCCTTCTTCACTAGTGTTTTCTACTCCTTATGTTCCTTATCTTTATGTTAGCATGTTTTCCAACTTTGCATTAGAGAGTGAATTTTGAATTAAATTGTTTTTTGCTTATTTGCTATGGAAATTGATACCTGGACACAGACTGGAGTTATTGTGTATTCTTTTAAGCTCAGTTTCTTATGGCCAAGTTTTTGTTTGTTTGTTTGTTGGCTGTTTACTTTTGCTTTAGTGGTTACCACAGTAGTTCTTTCTTCCGCTGTGAAAAAAGTAAAAATGTGTAATCAGAAACCAGTCTTGTTTTAAAGAACTGACAGATTGGGAAATTAATCTTTTCTGTCTCCTGCAGCTGACTGCATGATAGTTCTGTACCATCTCCTGTCTTGCAATGTTCATTATGCCATTGATCTTATATTTATTAGAAGATATATTAATTTTCTTAGTGAGTTTTTTTAAGTAAATAATTTCCCTTTTTTATCATTATCTTGAATCCAAATAGGAAAGTACTTTGTGTGACATGGCTTTGTTTTCTATTCTTTTCTTACTCATAAGATACAAGCATAGCTTGCTTTTAGCTGGAGTTCTTTTATGAAGCTTTGACCTTGAGTAATCTGCAATAAAAAATACCAAAGAAGTAAATATACAGTATCTAGAAACGTAGTATGAAGAAATGCAGGGTTTCTTGGTTTATAGTTCATGTGTGAATTGGAAAAGTAGCGATGTTCTTGTGCAAAGTTTACTTCTTTCTTTTAATGTCTGTGTGTTTTTCAAGGGCAAGCATCATTAGTGGATTTACTCGTAGCCAAAGGAGCCATTGTCAATGCTACAGATTACCACGGTTCAACTCCACTTCACCTTGCCTGTCAGAAGGGATATCAAAATGTTACAGTAAGCACCAAAAGGCTTAATTAGAAATAAAAAGAAATACTTAACCTAAATAATAAATATATGACTATTACTAAGCTGTTCTACTGTTACTGTCATTTACATCTTCTGAGAAGCTTTTACCAGAATTGTGTGTGCTGAATTGGGGATGTTTTATCGTTGTAGTTTGCATTATATTTTATTTTTTCCTGTACAAGGTTTTCATCCATTAACAATAACCAAGCAATTGACAGCTAGGCATGGCTGATAATTCATCCATTTTATTAATGCAAATCTCTAATACATACTACAAATGGAGAGCCTGTTAACATCTCTGATCTTGGTTAAGACAGAGGAACCACTGCAGTCATTGGAATTAAATTACTTCACATTGTGTGTAGGTTGGACTGTAACTACATTAGTTATTGTGTTCTTGAATTTTATATGTGTGAGATTCTTCAGTTAGGATTGCTGAAATAAAGCTTTGTCTTCACTCACATAGGCTTTCAAAATATAGGGTAAATTATCATGTAGTATATGTATTGCAGTGTTTGCTGCAGTGGATGATTCATTTTTTCAATTACAACTCTGAATATGTAAGAAGTAGCTTTTATTTGGATCTCAGGGTAGGGCAAAACCAGTGCGGTAATGTGAAGAGGACAGTGTCTGAAGCAGGGGAGACATAGCTACTTTTTCATCAAGTGCTTCATCGTTCTAGAAAACTAAAGGCATCTACAGAGTAACAATTGTTTGTCCATTAATTTTTTAGTTACTTAAATGTCTACTTCTGTTTTTCTTTAAAGCTTCTCTTATTGCACTATAAGGCAAGTACTGATGTTCAGGACAATAATGGAAATACTCCACTTCATTTAGCCTGCACTTATGGTCATGAGGATGTAAGTAATTGTTTTGTAACAAACTAAATGGACATTCTAATGGAATGGAATTAAACTGTGATGCAAATTTGTGCTAAACTTCTGTATTTTAAAAAGTAAAAAAGATTTTGAGGCTAACTATTTAATGCTGTGAATTCTGACTTTATTCAGCAGTTCACAGCAGTTTTCATTGTGCATTCACATTAAAGATAGTAGTATTGTGCAAATTTAGTTATTTAACTCTGTTTAATGACATTGAACGGTAAAAGCCTGCCCTTTAGGCAATGGATTACATGAGCAGCAATGAAAAAACCTCATTGCACGTGTTATATGAATAGAGAGACAATACTATGGTTTCTTGATAGCTTTCCTTTTCTTTCCAGTGCGTCAAAGCTTTAGTCTACTATGATGTACATTCCTGCAGACTAGATATTGGTAATGAAAAGGGAGACACTCCCCTCCATATAGCTGCTCGTTGGGGCTATCAAGGGATCATAGAAGTGCTTTTGCAAAATGGGGCAAATCCAGAAATTCAAAACCGGATGAAAGAGACTTCCCTACAGTGTGCATTAAATTCCAAGGTATTCCTCTTTATCTTCTTATGCAGTTCCATGGAGATGTAGATGCTTATCTAGTAATACAATCGTGGTCTGGTACTATTAAAATGAAAATGTATGTTTACCTTTAAGGAAGACGGGTGACGTTTTAAATCTTGTAGCATAAATACAGTCTGTGTTAGAGAACATAAACTTGTAAATGGGTACTTTTAATCTGCTCAGTCATAATCTGTTACTAATATTAGGTTGTCAGCTAATTTGTGTTTCGGTCAGTAGATTCCCTTTTAAGTGGAGTTACATTGTTCTCTTTATCAATATTTTAATGCAGATTTTGTCATTGATGGAATTAAACTATCTAACGTTTGAAAGAGGACAGAGTGCTTCTGAGGTAATAACCAATGCAAGTTGCTAAACTTTTTTTTTTGTTTATGTTTAACCTGTTTAATCTGATATGTAACTTTTGTGTTGTTGGCTTTTGTTTTGTTTTGGGTTGCTGGTTTTTTTTTTTGCCAACTTTAAGTCACCACTTAGGTCTCCTCAGCGCTCAACAGAAACTTTCAGCAGAGGATCATCTGTCTCAAGCCTCTCATCAGCATCAACTGATATAAGGCAAGAAGAAGTAAAAAATAGTTATAAAGAGGTAAGACTGAGGTATAAGTTTTGATAATAAGAAAAGTGAAGAAAATTGAAGAGTGGTATTTTGCAACACTTTTAAACCGCTTCCTCAGGAATAGCCTTCTGTCTGGTTTGGCAAATTTCATGCTGCTGTATTCAGTTGCTTGTCATCTTGGTATTTAAACATTTATTTTTGTGTGGTTATCAACGGCTCTGCTGGGTATTTCTGGGGAAAAATTGAAAGTGTATTTAGAGTAGTTGTTCAGATTTGCTGCAGTTAACTACATAATTTCAGAATTTGTTGAGGTTTATAAAATTATAATGGCAGTCAGTGCCCCAAGGACCTTGCTTTCCTGTCCAGGAATTAAATGCCATTGTTAGCTTAGAAAATCTGTTAAGAAAAAGAAACTAATACAGGCATACTGGCAAACAACTTAACAAACTAGAATGTTAAGACAAGCTTTCAAAATAGGCATAGGAAATCAGTTTAACATGTGAAGAAGTACACACTACATACTAAATATTTTGCACATATGTGTTTGCTGATTTTGCTCCCTCTGCACCAACCAAGATGCCATCCTCTGAATGTTTTCATGTAGGATCTCAGATCCATACTTTCCATTTATCCCCTCATAAGACTGTCATATCACCACTCCTTCTGATACTTCTCTCTCTGGTTATTTTCCCTGTCCTCTTGTTCAATTTTTTTCAAAATTGACCTCCTTAGTAATTTTGTTTCCATATCAACTCTACATTCAAATTCTTCTTTTTTCCTGCTATTAAAAGCTTCTTTTCTGGCCAAGAATTTCTGTTTGCTAAAAATGTTCAAGAAACTCAAAATGTAAAGTTTTACTGGACAATATTACTTCACACTTCATTATCAGTTATTGTATGAGAGCTTTGATGTAGTAGTATAGCTCTATTTGTACAGAGTCAAGCACTCTAAATGAGATCTGATGTACACAGAAGTTCACCTCATAGATTGAGGATTTTTTTTTTTTTTTCCTTAAAGGAACAAATTTATCACACCCAAGAGTTAAGACTGTAATTCACACCAGGGGGAAAGTTTACAAGCAGCTTACACCTTAGATTCTTGGGGTTAATGACCTTCTCTTGTAATCCAGCTTTAGTTAATTTGTGTTTGCCAAGTTTCACATGAGCTCACTGCTTTTATTCTTAATAAGCAAAGAGGCAAGAGCCTAATCCTGAGAGAGCTCCGTGAAGGTAATGCCATTGGGAGTAATAGGAAGCTGATAAGGTCAGTTTTCCAGACTTCAAGGCTTAGACCATGGATTAAGGAGATGCAGTTAGATCTTCATTAATTGATACTGCTGGTGAATTAAACTCTTCACTTAAATGAGCCAGTTGTGGTGTATGTCTTATATGTAGCTTTTTTACAACTTAGAAAAGAGAGAGTAAAGGAGCTAGGCATGTAAATTTGGAACTTCCTCTATTGGAACTAATAACTCCTTGCACAATTTCTGTTCATCAATGGAAAAACCGAGCATGCAAGTGAATTGCAGTAGGTTTGCTTCATCTGTTTTTACATTTAAAGGAAGGTACTTCTGTTCCATGGAGGACTGAGATAGCAAAATGTAAAGGTGGGGAAATGTGTGGAGCAGACATTTTGCCCAAAGTACTCTTAATAAATTATCTATAAGCTGCATAACAGATGTTGTATGCTTCTCCACTGCTAGAGCCTGAGGCAGTTTTTAGAACTGTAAGGAAGCTGTTATTTTTCGAAAGAAATTATCAGAGCTTGTGGGTCACTTGCTGTTTCTGTTGGGCATCTTGTATGTGATAAGACTGGCTCCTGAAAATCATCAAGACCTTTACATTCTTCGGTGACATTATCCTGTATGATTAGGGGAAATTTATGGGAGGTACAGATCTCCCTAGTATGCATAGTCCATTTTAGATGTATACATGTAGAGATTGGGATTCCACTCACCTAACTTCAGATGTCTGAAAGACAATTGTCTTAACTTTAGACATCTATTTTCCCTCCTTGGTCAGTGGAGAGAAATTGGTACTTCTAGAGAGGAATTAATCTCAGATGTGCTTAGTTTGACCTAAGTTGCACTCAGGTGTCATTTGTTGACTGCATTCTGTTCTGTAGTTACCAGAGAGGGAGTTTAAATGACTGGGTTAGATTTAGACAGGTGATTTTTAGACTTTTAAAGTTAGGCAAGAGGAATCCTGCCTTTAGTGCCTAGTGCCTGACTTCCAGGAGCTTAGCAGCTTTCCTAAAAAGAGATAAAAATTGAAAGATTTATTCTGGCCTTTGATCTTTCACCTGTAGATGTTTCCTGTTCTGCTAAAACTCTGAGGAAAGGGATCAGACCAGTAGAACACAACTTCCTTTTAGTCTCGTTCTTCCTTGTTTGCTTTGCCAAACACTGCTGTCACAGTCAGCAAGATAGTAATTTCTGGGTAAGATTGAAATGTGACTGTAGCTGTTATTCCATGACATCTTCAACTTACAAGACATTTCTTGATATTGAAACAGCTTGGTTTACACGGCAGCATCTTTGGTGATGGTGGCGCAGTGCTAGAATAATTTGCTATAATGCTGAAACAGGATTTCACAAAGCTTATTAAATGGTTTTTCAACACTTTGCAGAGGCTGGACAAGTTGCCTGTTGATAGTACTAGTGGACTTTCCTTGCCCTTTTACTGGAAGCTGTCCCATTTCTGTCAGGTTAGATCTCAACTCCTTCATGTGAGAGTAGAGAATCAGAGGGGAAGTGGGAAGACAAGTACATCTCATTCTCCTGCTTTCACAAGCAATCAGAGGGATCAGGGGAGTGGCATCACTGCCCTGCAGAACACCTTCCATCTCTTCTTCCCCCCACTTGCCTCTTTCTCCCCTGCAGAGACCATAAACAGGAGAATACCTGCACCAAGCAGTCATGCTCTGGCGTTAGCCGGCCTGAATATACACATACTTAATAGGTCTAATGCTGGTCCCCTGGAATAACTCTGAGTTGAAGAGACCGGGCTTTTGCTAATGCATACCTTTTGATATTTATATATTTTCAGATATTAGGTAAGAAAACAAATACCATACTTATAATCAAGTTAGATTGGTAAATATTTGTTTTTAAACATAGGAATAAACCAGTGGTCTGCAGATGTGAGCAATTGGAAAGCATCTTTTTAATCTTAAACTGTTGTTTCTCAAATAGCAAAATGAAACCTGCCATCCTTTGTACTTGTGGTAGCAAGAGTCCAAACAGTACTAGTGTTTATCAGTGTAGAAATTTGTCTTGAGTAGGGATTTTTAATGTTAGGTTCACAACAGAAATGCAAGGTCAGCTGCTGCTGAAGTGGCATAATAATGTATATTAGCTTACATGGCTTTGTTTGTGTGGACTACATGTCCTGTATATCTTTACCTCAGCAAGTTAGAGATCATCAAATGCCCACAGGCCTTGCACAGCTTTTGTATTTCATAAAGGAAGAAGGTTTTTCCTTTAAAACTTTATCAACAAATATGAAATGGGCCAGCAGTAATCCTACCACATGAGCTTAGGAGGTTAGTAAAGGACACAGGATTTTCTGCTTGCAGCTTAATAACAATACTAACGGAGCAAATATTCTTTTCTTCATATATAGGTGGAAAAGCTCCTAAGAGCAGTTGCTGATGGAGATTTGGAAATGGTGAGTCTTCGCATGGCTGTTGAATATTTTTGAATTCCAATTTACCTCATTCAAATTGAGGAAATTATTTGTAAATATTAAGTTAAGAATGCTTTGGGTAATACCTTCCTTCAGCAACCATTAATCAAATTCAGCTCATTTTCTACAAAGAATATTCACTCCATGTCCCCAAATTATTTTACCTACGGTTCTTTAAGACCGATTATTTTGACATTTCTGTGAACTCTTGCACTAAAGAAATTACTTTAAATTGAATAATTCCGTTTTGAAGGTCTGTCATTTAAAAATGTGTACATAACCACCTCTAGGAGATGCAAAAAACTTGGGAAGAACGACATTCAAAGCAGGCTTGTTGAAAAGAAATACTGTGGGAAAGAGCAGTTTATTTGCTTGCAGGTGCTCAAGCCGCACTGTCAGATGCTGCTGTTAGATGGAGAACATGGTGCATTGCAAAACTGTAAAAAGAAATGTATACTGAGGTCACAATATTGGACTGGATATGCAGTCAGCACAAAACAAAACAACAACAAAAAAAGGAAAAATAGATGAGTTTTCAGGTAAACCTAGTTTTTGACAGCAAATCCAGTGGAAAGTGTTATTATTCCCAGTTGCTTGTCCCTATGTCGCAGAAGTACATCGTATCTTTTCCCCTGTGTGAATTACTGCGTGTGCTCAAGTGGCCGTGCTGTGCACCAGTTCTGGAAATTGAATGTCGGGAGTTACAGTTTGCAGGTTTTTGACTTACGAAGCATTCTAGTAATACAGTGTTTTTTAAATCCACAAATGCTTTTTGATTCCTAAATTACCAGATTCTCTAATGCTTTGAATATTGTCTGCTCTTTATTTTGTGTTTACTGCATGTTATAACTGTGTATAGGTAGTATAAATGAAAAATGGGCTCTTATTTTGTTTGTTGTGATGCTTTTTTATTAAGTATTTCATACAGAGAGGAAATTAGGTGACACCAGTCAGTATAGAGAAGTTATCTGAGGGGCATACAACTTCCCCATAGTTTGAATTTCACTTCAAATAGATAGCTGATGGCTATAATAATAACAGTTTCAGAGTTGATGTTTGGCAGTTTGTGGTATTTACTACCACTGTCTTGACCTATTTTTTTAGTTACTACTACCCTTTATTCCTGAAAATTTGGACAATAGGATGCTTCCAATATCATTCTACTGAAAAATTAAAGATGGCACAGAAGTCTTTAGGAGTTTTGTCTTTGGAAAGATGTATGAAGTTGTACATTTCTTGATTGTTTTGTAGTTCACAGAACAAAATGAGTTTCTCTGCTGGATGCATGTTCTGAAAAAATTGTTTAGGGAATATGTACCAGGAGTTACAAATGCTAATAAAACATCACACAGTCATAATAAAATAGATAATCTGCATCACAAAATACATACCATGTTAATAGTGATTCTCTTGTGTTTTATTCCAGTTAGATGATAGAAACAAATCAATTTATCAGCTGATAGATGAAAGAACTGTTCAGTTGTTAAGTAAATATCATTATCCTAGTTTACAATGTAACTTAATCTTAGTAATTATTTCCAGGTCAGCCCTTGAGCCATTTCAAGAAGCAGCAATACATACAATGGTGATATTTGCCATCTTCTGGCAAGTAGTAAACATGAATATATTACAATTAACTTTTCACAAGCTTTGTGAAAATCTAAACTGCATCATGAAAATATTTAAAGAAAATTAAATATAGTGCTAATTTGCTGGAAAATTAGTATCTAGCACTGCTCAACAGATATCAGCAATGAAAAGCATATAGAAATCTAATCTATGCATTTAGATGACAGAATCACGTTATTTTTTGTGGCTTTACTTTCCACATTACTCAAGTTCATGCAAAACTGTTCACTATAAAGAGAATTGTCTAGTTGGATGGCAAAGTTCACAGCTTAAATATCTATTAAGAAAACATGGTTATTTAAAAACTCTTATCTTGTTCTGACAGCCTGAGGTCTGTCTCCATAGGAACAAAAGCAGCAGTACGGTCGTTATGCTGTGTAGATTTCCGCTGTGGCAGCCAACTGAGCTGTGCAAGAGGAGGCATTAAAAGCAAGTGCTATGACACTGGAAGATTTTAGAAAAAAATTATTATGCTGTGGTTTTTCAGGAAGTCAGAAAACAACCTTTGTCATCATCATAACACCTGCAAACTTCAAAAGCAAGTATGCTTTAGATTGGAGATAATGTTAATCAATGATAATTATTTTAATTAGCTGACTCAATGTCAACTAATTCTACATTTTGAAAATAAAATTCAGCCCACTTTGGTAAATTTTCTGTGTCTGTAGTGAGAAAGAACTATTTTGGAACAGTATGGAGGGAATATTTGTATAGAAAGGGTTAAGCTTTATATTATCAAAATATGAAAATCAGAGTTATGCAGCACCTTTTTGGGGGGAGGTTCTCAAGCTGTACTTTTTACGTGTTTAGTCATTGCTGAATTGGTAGAAAATTATTACAGCTCCATTACTGTTGGAGACTGTTAAGAGGTGTCTTAGTTGTACATTGCTTTGAACAAAGCCTTTATGTGGCTCTAAGTCAGTAAAGTATGGTGTAGTAGTAGTTGATACTACTCAATTTTTGGTCTTCCATTCTTAGTAACTGGATTTGGAGGCCGGGTAGGTGTACGTCATGGCTCCTTATAAAAAACAAGCAAATAAAAAACCCCCCTTTTTATTGGAGTAGGATAACACTAGAACAGACCTGGGAGGTTACAGAACCTCTTCTGTTAACAGTATTTGAGAAGAGATTGGTCAAACTTCTGTCAACTGTATTAAAGAAGAATTTTCTTTGTCTCAGCATAGAATATGTGAAGTGACAGTAATATTTATTTTGACGTGTACAAATGTAGCAAATAGTGAACCTTCAGTGATCTGACCTCCTGTACATGGGCAAGCTTGAGAGAAGATTCCTTTTTACTCCAGAGAACAATGTGGAATTTGCAGGGAAGTAATATTCCCTGTGAAAAACATCCCTTTTCTGTCTTACTTAAGCATGGCCCTTACTAGTTGTCCTAGATTCATTCTAGTTGCATCGGTTTAATTGGTTAGATTATTAATGTGTGTTTGGTTTCCCAGAGCTACCATAATGATAAGAAGCAGAACTTGCTAACAAAGTGCAAGAGTACATACAGTGGGAGGAACCTGTAGGAAATTCCTTTCTCGCCATTCTCTTCTTGACTAGCATCTCCAGAACTCTTGGATTGGTCCAGTTCTGTGGCATCAAACCCAACCCACAAATCCAGCAAAGATGCTTCTATCTCAGTTTCAGCAGAAAGTGGTTTCTCGATTTTGCTCCATGTCACTGTTCAGTGGGAGGCAAAGGGCTAATCTTGCTTCATGGTAACAAGACAACGATACATATTTTGACAGCTCTCTTAAAAGCTGCTTAAAAAAAAAAGAGCGAGAGGAAAACCCTTCACAAGATGACATGTATTACAGCTTCATACCCACGATGTAATCCTGTAACTTGCTGTGTCTGGGAAGTCCCAGATCTGCAGGAGGTCTGAGAGATCTAGCTTCCACACACAAGCGCCTTGATCTGCCTTCTGTCTTTGTTTTCCAGTGCCATGGCTTAGCCCTTTTCATGCACCTTGAAAAAAGTGACTGTTAATGTATTGTCTCTTGCATTATAAGACCAATTTAATTCCCACTTCTGTCTTGAGTTTCTGAAAAACTC
Source organism: Antrostomus carolinensis (assembly GCF_000700745.2). NCBI lineage: Eukaryota > Metazoa > Chordata > Aves > Caprimulgiformes > Caprimulgidae > Antrostomus > Antrostomus carolinensis. Next base: position 31,589 of record NW_010331478.1, read on the forward strand.
ATCTCATTGAGTATAATACAAACTCAGAATAATAGGCTAGATAGCTGTCAGGCTTAACATTGCCAGCTGGTGTAATAATGGAGACTTAATACAGTCACTGCTAATTCTAAGATGTCTTGAGTTAACAGTGGATTAATGAATTTCAAGGTAACAATGTATTTCTTAAACAGCTTTTTTTAAAATTTAGTGTAAAATTAACATGCAGTAAGCATCACAGTTTGCAAATTGCACATAAATGCTCTGAGTCCTAAGACTGTCTTCATTGAAGGGCTTCTCTCTCCCTCAAAAATGAAGCATTTTACCTTGAGGAAAAAGTAAAACTGTCAAGCTCCTGGGAGGTGACAGACCTAAGAAAAGTCAGTGCCCGTGCGAAGTTTTGGATATTCATTAAATGTCATAATCTTTGTCACATTTAATGTTCATTAAAGCAAAAGATGAAACTAAATTTGCATTGATATGAGCTGGCATAAATCACCTGAGCTAAAAGGATTTGGAGGGTTTGAGAGTAGGTGAGCACTGAAGTCTTGATTAGGCAGCAGGAAGTAATTTATAATTTATTTCACTGCTATACTTGGTGAAATTTCTAGCGGCTTTGTCAACAATAATGTTTGTTTTTTTAATTTGCCCTGTGGGCAGCTGATGCCACAAGGTATCTGTATCATCTCCCTCAGATATTCACAAGCATATGTTTGTGAAATCTTACTTGTCTACATATGCAAATTTATTAGGACATGGAACCTTTGGACTCTATAAAGGAGCACTTGCTTTTTATGCCAGGTACGTTATCTCTTGGAATGGGTGGAAGAAGACTTAGAAGATGAGGATGACGCAGTCAGTACATCAAAACCAGAATTCTGCCATCCGTTATGCCAGTGCTCAAATTGTGGGCCAGCACAAAAGGTTGGAATACTCACTCTGTAAAAAGAATAATTTATAATCTTGTAATGTAACTTTTAGCTCTAAGGAAATAGCATTCATATTGCCTAACACCTCTGTACATGTGTCTGAAAAGCAACTAAATATATACAGGTCTCCACAGAGTTCATCTGATGTCATGAAATTGTTCTCTTTTTAATTGAACTGTATACAATTTTATATGCAGGAACAGAGTTGAAAGACTTGCTCAGTATCTAATGGAGTGAAAAAACTTTGCAGTTTGCTTTTAGAAAATGTGGACTGCTGTCGTTAAGGTTTGGACAACTTTGAATAAATGGAAAAATCTTTTTCTAAGCCTCAGTTTCTGCTGGTTCTTTTTTATAGTTTACATTGCTAACTGTGACAGAGTGTCTACGTATCTGTTAGTAATCAGTTTAGCAAGGAAGGCCTGCTAATCCTATAATTAGTGTGATGCTGATGAAGTCTTTTTTTAATTGCACGACATCTTTCATACAAGCTGTATCTAAAACCTCTTCGGAGATTAAATATAATTGCAAAGACTTCTTTCCTCATATTTATCACGAACTGTAGAGGAGAATCAGGTTTTACAATACACTTTTTTCTTTTTTTTTTTTAAATTTAAATGAGTAATGATCCCAGCTTCTTAGAAATAGAAAACCAATTACTTGCCTTTCAGGAAAAAAGAATCTATTACTATGTCTGAAGGTGCACATAACTGGATAAGACATCGCAAAAGAATCCTAAGTATAAATTTTCAGTGTATTGGCTACTTTGAGGTAACACTATCCATATCACTTAACTGAGAAAATGTGAGATGGCTTGAGGTAACTTCCTCTGAATTCCTCACTGCTACCTTATGTTTATTTTGCACAGGCTGAGTATGCTGGTTGTCCTTAAATGCTTAACATTGACACCGTGCTTTATTCTCTGGTAACACGTGTCCATGTACCATGAGTACAGAGATCATGTGCTAAAGATGCCAGAGCCTGAGACCATAAAGTTAATTTTATTGATGACAGGAAGGAATGGCATTTGCTGTGGAATTTACTTGCCTGCTGAATGAAAAGTAGAAGGAACTTGTTAATGACTCTTAACCCCTGTATTAGACAGGCATGCATTGAAAAGCACACTGGGGTTGAGCAGAAGGAAAGATTGTCTGCCACTGTAAGTGTTGGGCACCCACACAGTTTGTGAGAGGAGTAGAAAAGGATGTTCTGTCCTGCTGTGTGAGCTGTCTTCCAGGGGATTTCCTTATCTTGACTTCGATGAGAGTCTGTTCTCTGGGATGGTGTTACTTCCGCATGAATAAAATTAATTTTAGTTTTTATCCTTATTACCTCGAGGTTCATGTAGCTGTAAAATAGGTGTGTAGTGTCTGTCTCCAAGAGCATAAATGTCTGTATAAATGAAAGTAACTCATAATATTAACACTTACTCTCCATATGCATGAGCATCCTTACAGCTATATAAAAACTTGAAGTTTTACTTCTGTCTCAACCTCTGCTGCTTTAGACTCTTTTTAATGTCATGAATACTTTGCCTGGAATTTCTCTATATGCAGCTATCGTGTTGGAATAAAAGAGAGAAGAACAAAGCTGTTTTGTTGAAAAATACTACAAAGCTGCTCTAGTTTACTAACTCTTTTCCTGAAGGTCTCAAATTAGGCTCTGTAGCAGAAATTCTTGTAATGTCCATCTACATGACTAACTATATAGTTTTGTTGTGCATTTTCCTCAACAGAAATTTACGAAGATCTCTGCTAATGGACTTGGAGTAAATGTTTCAAACCAAGATGGTTTTACACCTTTGCATATGGCTGCACTGCATGGACACTCTGAACTTGTCTCTCTCTTGTTGAAGCATGGAGCCAGTATCAGTGCCAAGAATGCAAACCATGCAGTTCCTCTTCATCTAGCCTGCCAGAAAGGTCACTTCCAGGTAACTGAGCCTCTTCATAAATGCAAGCTATTTAACATTTAACTGCCAACAAAAAGCTGTTTTGTGAAATTATCAACGAGACTAAACGAGTAACACTGAAAATTAGTTTAGTGATTCTGGTTTTTCTTTCAATGTCTTAAAATCTCCAGACGAAAAAGGGATCTTTCAACTTGAAACAGTTTCAGTAGGCTCCTTTTCTTTCTAAATTGACTAAAATAATGGTTTAATGAGTGTGCTGTGAATAGCTACTGTCATACATCAAACACTTGAAAAATACCTTGTGCAGCTGAATCTTCCTGTATATTTTCTCTCTGTCCCTTCTATTCAAGGAGGTTATGTGCACATCTGTTGATGCAATGGACTTAGTATCTTCAAGAGCCACAATATTAAATATTTACTATGTCTTAAACTCATTTAAGTAGATGATGAGCCAAGTGGAGTTATGAGGGTACCAGAAAACCTCATTCCTGGCAAGGGATGAGTCAAGGAAGCATAAACAGTGAAGGAGAAGCATTAGCTGGTGAGGGGAGGATATTCATACAGGAGGGAAGAGTAAAGGAGAGGGGGAAAATAACGATCATGAAATAGCAGGTGCAGACAGGCAAATAGGAATATGCAGCAAAGAGGAAGAGTAGGGTTTTAAGAATAAGGAGATGAGGACTGCAAGAGGAAAAAAAATAGAATTGTGAAGATGATGGGGAGACAAAGCACTAGGGAAGCATGAGGAAAACAAGAATACAACTCAGACTTGTAGGTTAATGGCAGTTAGTTCATGGGGCATTTATAGCATAAAGAACTCTGTCCAAGTGTTCTGATGATTTTGGAAAGTGGGAAAGGATACTGTTGCTATGGTGGTTTGGTTCTGGTGTTTTGTTAAGTTATTGATTATGTATGTTTTTCACATACTTTGAGTTTTATTTTCTGGCCTTTCTTACAGTTGCTTAAGGTTTTTTTTAAAAGTGGGTGGTAAAATATGAAAATTAGCATGATAGGAAGAGATGCTTGTGGTTATCATCTGTTTGACAAAGATAAGATTTTTCTCCATCCTTTTTTTTTTCCATCTCTCTTTCATTTTAGATTTAAAAAAAAAAAGTTTTTTTTAAAAAAAAGAGAGGAGACTTTCACTGCATGATTTTGGTTAGCTGGTATCTTAAATTAAAGAGTTGTTACTTCTTTCAATAGGTGGTAAAGTGTCTGATGGATTACAATGCTAAACAAAATAAAAAGGATATATATGGAAACACTCCTTTAATTTATGCATGCCTGAATGGTCAGTATGAAACTACTGCCTTTTTGTTACAGGTAAGATTGCTGAATGTTCAGAATAGTATTTTTCACGTGATATCTGTGCTTATCCAGTACTCAGAATCAGTATATTTAGTTACGCATTTCTCTGTCAGAACTACTTGGGGAAAAAATAAGAATATTTGTTATCTCACTCCTTTCAATCCCTTCCCTTCATGTTTTTTGTATTAGATAAATATTACTTTGCTGTTGTACAGCTAGCTGCTTTTATGGAACTTTTTTATGGAAGGTTTTCTTGCCTGTGATTCTATCACAAAGTGGTTTTTGCATTTTTTCTAATTTTTTTTTTTCCTAAATATCTCTTGAACTTGGAATATGTAGTAGATACATGCAAAAATTAAATTAACTGATCCATGATATCCTCGCTATAAGAGAGGAGGAAATATGATCAGGTGGCTTATTGTTGAACTGGTGATTGCTAGCATATGCTTTCTGTGTTTGTATACAGCTACAAGGCTTCTGTTGCATTGTTCTCATTCATACTTTGAAAATTAAAGGAGAGAAAAACAGAGTAGTAATGTACTATCTCCATTTCATGCTACTCTGTATTTATAACTTCAATTTTATCTGGCTGTCCAGCATGGAGCTTCTGTTAACCTTTCTAATGCCAAAGGGAATACTGCACTGCACGAGGCCGCGATAGCCAAGAATGAAGCCCTGGTGGACTTGCTGCTTCAGAACGGAGCAGTGACCCACATAAGGAACGAGAGGAACTGTACACCTGCAGACTGTGCTGAGCCAGTGAGTGCAGAAAGCTCATTTCTAAGATTAGATTTTCCTAAAGTTCCATATGCATAATGTAGGAACGAAACCAAATATAACTATTTGTCACTACAATATTTGCCAAGAGTTCTGTATTTAACAATTAGGTGTGATATAAAGACTAAGATGCCTGTTTATTGTACAACGTACATACAATATGATAGCTGTGGTATATGAAACTTGTTATGTTTCTAAAATAACTTATCCTAGACAAAAAGGATTAGTCTAGAAAGAATGAAAGTATGTAAGTGAATGAAAATGGCGTTAAAATCTGTTAGTAATGGCAGAGATAGCAGAAGAAATGTTGAATGAACAACTTCAACTCATCAGTTACACTGCTAGCAATCTTCCTTGATCCACCCCCCATCTTTGGCCCTTAATGCCTTCTGATACCTTTTATCTTGTAATCAATAACTCCAACCTTCCCTTTATTAATAGCAATGACAGAATATGTAAAACTAAATTATAAAGAGTTACTTCACTCTTTAAATCATTTGATGCATGGTCCCTATCTTTATGTGCTTAAATAGCCTCCGAGATGTAGCATAATGACCACAAAATTCTGTACTGAATCCATTTTAGTATGTATATTACCATTTACACTGAAATTAGCTTAACCATAAATAATACAGTTTAGTAGGTCAAGACTACAAAATCATCACTCCGATGCAGTGCAATTTGTGGAACACTGATTTTGTCCCTGTTCAAAATGATAGCAATCTAAAGTTTGTATTTATAATGAGGTGTTTTTGTGTGTGTTACATTCATTTTGGCAGCAATTAATTAACACTCTCTGCATCGACTAGAATCCTAAATTGTACTGATGTTTTTCTTTTTCTAACAATGGTGAAAATGGAAACTTCTAAAATTAAGAACTCAAATATCATGAAGTTGCTGGAAACAGCACCAAGCTATGTACCTACAGCAACAGAGAGAGAAAAGGAGTGCGAGCAGCATACTACTATCAAGACAAGAAAAAAAGGTACATGTCCTATTTCCACCAGTATGAATAAAAAGGAATTCCTATGCAGCTACATCAAATATTTTATATAATTGATTTACATATAATTAAAGGACAACTATTTTGTGTATTTATTACCGATAACACCTAAAATACTACACTACTTTCCTTATGCTGGCTCAGAACTGTTTCAGATCAATTTTTCAAGCTGGTAACAGTTCTCTAAGCTTGGGCAAGGGCCGTAGCAAGTTTTGTGCTGAGCTAGACAACTCAGCATAGCAAAGGACCTGCTGCCACCAGAACTGTGGAAAGAAGACAGTGAGGCTGCATGAGCAGGAATGAGGGAGGATGAGGAGCAGGAGTGCCTGTTTCAGCATCCATGAGTTTTAGTTAGGCTTTTCAAAATAACTCCTGCTTGCTTCCCTGGGAAAGATTGTGAATGTTTTGCTGATACAAAACCAAAATTAATCACAGTATGCTCATGCCAAGGATCGATACAGTCCTTTCAAATACTATGAGAGTAGTTCAGAAAGAACAATAGAAGCTATAATGAAGAGGTGGTGTAGCACCTGTGTGTTAATTAATTCAGGTTCGTAAAAAGTGGGATTAAGGGTCTCAAAGTCCAGAATTACATGGTCTCTTCAGAAGCTTTGGCCAGTCACGCTGATCTGCTGAAGAATGCTTACTCCTGTGACTTAAAATGCTTTAAAATTTCTGAAGATAAACTGGGACTCTGATTTAAGTTACTCCTATTATAGTTTTAGTGTAAAATTTTAAATCTAATGTCAGTAGATACTGCTTTTCATTCAGAACTGTGTTTTTTTAATTCTTGAGTGTGACTCAGTTGTAATTTCAGCTGCCTGTTCTTTTAAACCCTAGTGAATTCTAAGCCATGTGAGAAAGCTGATGATCCCAAAAGCAGACAACTTCAACTGGTCCAATCAATTAACAGATTTAACAAGTAAGCACAGAAGCTGCCTCAGAAGTAAATTTATTGTTTCCCATAAGCAAACAAGAAATAAAACCGTTAAAGCCCGTGAGTGGGTCAAGCACTGTTACATGTCGCATATGACTAATTTGACAGTAGATGTTAATCCTCCAAGGCACGCACATTTGTATCACCAGACGGATGTTCTAGGTATGATGTACTCATTGCTGGTGGATGGCAGTGATGTGCTGTGCAGCAGCAGGGAAGAGCTGGCTGGTGACAGAATACGTGCAAACATATTTAAAATTGGTTTTGCAGTAGCACTTGGTGTACCATAAATTAAGAACTTCAGAACCAGACTGCTTTAAAAGTGTTATCTTAGTGCTTAACTCAGTGGTTGGGTTTTGTCTATGATCTTCTTAAGCATGAATGTATATTCTGTGATAAAATACAGGAAACACTAGTAGGCTGTCATTTGGAGGTGGTGGTGTCAGATAGTGGCCTTTCTGTGTTGAGACAGTGCCACCTCGTGGGTTTTCTGTGATCAGACCTCTGTGAAAAAGACTTGCGTGGTTAAATTTAATTTATTTAAAATATTTTTTAGAGCAAAACATTTACGGAGAACAATGACAAGAGATAAAAGTGTCCCTAATTTTGACTCTCAGTTATTGCATCAGGTAAGTGGAAATACTTGCTTGAATTATTTGTATAATGCAGCAAATCCATTTGTTTTTTCTGCTATTAATATAGATACATATAACAGGAAAGTTATGGTGGTCAGTGAATCCCTAAAGTTCTGACCTGTTTGCTAAATTGTTAATGTTTCATCATTGTTCAGTGTTCGATGGTACTTCTACAACACCCCTCAGACATCTTATTCTTACTTCTAAATTTCTTAAGCCTCTTATTGCAGGCTTCATCTCTGTTTTCTGTGTCATGTCTAGCAAATCTAGGTTATACCAAGACTTGAAGAACTCCAGCTGATCAGAGCTGTAGCCAAGCAGAGATGCTGTTTACAAGAGAGAAATTTTTCAGTAGACTAAAATTGGGGGTTGCATAAGTCAGCTTGTAGGAGGAGATTGTTTGCAAGGGTGATAACAAACTACATGTTGCTTTGGCAGCTGTGACCCAAATACATGTAATCAATTCATGTCTGGTTGAGGGTGACATGGCACCCTGTGCCAATCTGACTGTTGGATGGTGCCCTCTACCCAGAGCTCACGCTCTCTCTTGCTCCTTTATACTGGCTTTGACTCTCATTGGACCCTCTGCTGAGCCATTTCAGCATACTAAATCAAAAGAAAAACTAACCTATTAAAAAAAAAAAACCCAAACCAAAAGAGTTTTCTACCAGGTTAGTTCAGTAGCTAATGTAGCCTCTGCTGCGCATCTCCATCTAGAAAATGGAATGCTGTTCTATTTCATGGGGCACTTAGAAGATTTTAACATTTGCAAAGAGCCTCGAGAATGCCAAATTCATGCTATAAAAGTGTAATATTTTATTAACTCTTTCTAGTATTAATGATAATATCCTACTATTTAATGAATCGTGGGATTTAGATTTACATTTTATAATTGTGGATTGCTGAAGGCTCTATGTCATGCCAGTACAGCAGGTGTCAAAAAACTAAGTGACCATGATATATAGCACTTAAACCATGTATGACTGTTGTGGCTTTGTGAATCTACAGGTCATACAGCTCTAAATTGTTAGTGGGTATAAACATATAAAATCTCCATCTGAAACTTTCAAGATTGTTGCCATTATTTCAGTAAAAGGGTATGATAATTAATTTCTGCCTTTAGTTCTTCTCTTAGAAAATCTGTCCTTAGCATGCTTGGATTCTTTTTTTTTTTTCTCTTAGTTATTTTAACATTTGTAATGTAAAGTAATCACAGAGAGCCACCCACTCTGAAAAGGAAAAATCAGGAGCAGATATGGTAATGGAAGATAAGAATAGCTGGATTGGCCAAAAAGAGTCTCTAGGGGGTGTGGGGAGGGTGGGTGTCTCTTCCCTGACAGGTAAGAGTTGGAAGTGGGGAGTTTTTGTCTTTGCCTTCAGCAGTGCCTGGTTGAGCCTATTTGTATTACTACTTATGTGTTTCTTAATGGTGAAAGAAATGGCTGTTAATTGCAGGTACCTTGAGGCTTGCATTGCAAAAGGTGTTTGGCAGAGTTAGGATGATATTGGGGCAGCGCAGTGAAAATAAGTATTGGAATGCCTTCATCATCTTTCCAGTTCTGTACCGATTTATGTGTAGCCTGGGGGAGGTTGACCTCTTCTTGTTTTCCAAGAAGAGGAATGTTTGGTATTTAGACCAATCATAATTACTGTCTTACAAAGTATGCTGTTTTTAATCCTTGGTTGTATTCTCAGGATAAAGAATACCATGAAATTAATGTGATAATTGTATTCAAGAAACACTATATTCATTTTACTTCTTTGTAATGAAGAAAGTAGGCAATGCTTTTAACATACCATATTTCTGTTGTCACAGTTAGCTATTAAAACCTTTGATAAAACCAAGTTAAAATCTGTTGAAACGCTGGACCAGAGCAAAGTTAAGATTATTGACAGAGGATGCAGTGGTGAGTTTGTGAAACATGATGACATGATGGAAGTTCCTCAAAGGAGTAAATTAATGCAACGAAGACACACTGTGCCACTTTCAGCAGAGATTGTCACTGATCATAATTTATCCAGCCCTAGAAATCCAAGTATTTCACAATCAAGAGACTGCTGTGATGACTTGCTTTCAAAACATTGACGAGGAGGTGCAAATTTGATGTCAAAAGCTGTGGAACTAGGTGGTGTTAATTTCAATAACCCTTCACTGTATATCAAAGAATTCAGTGACACTTGCAAGCCTGCCTTCAGAACAGAATACAAGGATCACTCTTCAGCAGAAACAGAATGTTCCTAGCACTTTCGAAGACTAAATCTTCTGTTTATGTTGGAGGTAACTACACAGCCAAATCAGTACGGACATACCCAGATGCGGACAGCAAAATTACTTTCCTATTCTTAGCACTTATTAAAAAAATTATATATAACAGTAAACCAAACCAAACCCTGTATTGTACTTTTCAGTCACCCACTTCGTTTTTAAAAGTGTTTGAATAATTTTTGCATTTTCAGTTTTTATCACTACATTGGATAAGTATATATAAATATATATATTTATATATATAAAGATATATTGGATAACAAGGTATTTATTGCCAGAGGTAACTGAAATGTCTCTATTTTTATTGTAATGTTACAAACATCATAGTATATATTTCTGTATATTTCAGTAGCTGGGAAAACAATAGTCTATAACATCTGCAATGCCACATTAGAAACTTATACATGCTATTAATGTGAAGGGATGTAACCCTTGCTAATTTCTGTGCAATGCTCCCCTATACTGGATCTGCAAGATCCCAAGTTCTTCTACAGAAGCAAACATACTGGGAAAATACAGTAGAGAGCCCTTGACAAAGCTAAACTTTGTACTTGCTGTTCACAGCCTAATCAAAAGAAAAACATGCAGAAGCAAGCATCTATAAGGACACACAAAATTGTGTTCAGTTGGTTTGGGGTTTTTATTTTCCTTCCTCTAAAGCAAGTCATTCAAAAATGCACAAATATTCAGGATTCTGAACCCGGGCAACATCTGCTGACAAAGCTGCTGCTTAGGAGCCTCCTCCAGACTGCTCTTTAAAAAGGTGAAATTCCAATTATGAAAAGTACTTCTCACATCAGTCAGCATGTTGCCCCATTCCTAGAGGTGACCACTGAAGAATTGAAAGCTCACAAGTAACTATGAGATGGCTGCTTAGATTTGGACTTCATTTTCTACTATTTTGGTTATGGTAGGAGAAAGTGTAAATAGCACAAGCCAGGTTTCTAAGTAAGGACGGTATTTTTTATTCTTGGCTCATCACATCCAGCTTGCATTTTATTTCATAAACTATTTGTATGAATAATTCTATTTCTTTTAACTGTGGTAGTAGTAAACTGCCTGGCAAAGTACAAAGCTGGAAGACATACTGGTGATTTTTTTTCAAATAATTTTTTTAATCTAAGAGGTAAAATGTGCAGGAAGTGCACATACGGAGATGAGGGTCATGTGTTTATTTTTCTAATAATTTATGAGTTAATCTGATTTTTCTAATGTGCCTTGGATTTGTGCCAAATGATGGAAAGAAAAAAAAGTAAAATAACTCTTGAAAATACTGTTTTCTTTGAGTGCTTTTTTCAAGATTTCCTTGCTTTTGTTTTTGTAGGCATTTGAAGGCTTCATCTTGTGTTTATGTATAAATTGAGGGATCTGTTGGAATTTACTTTCAAGTTCAATATGACCTTCTTCCCTCCTATATTCCTGGATTACTATTATCAGGTTGTGTGGCTTTGGGTTTAAGGCATAGAGATGTACAATAGAGAACTGTTAGTGAAACCAAATTGTTAAGAAGTTTTCACTTAACTTCCTTCTCTAGCTCTACATTGCCATTAAAAAAAAAAAAAAGTAGGATGGATGTTCAGCTATCACAACCCAAAATACCAAGAGGAAAGAGATACTGAACTAGTTTTCTTCTTGTGATACCATAAAGATGACCTAGAGTAAGTAACTTATCTTTACCTGTAGCAAAAATAACCCAGATACTACTGACAAAGTTTAAGGTACAAGTACACTTTCATAGATCTGATTTCCAGACTTGCTTGTGTTTTCATTTTACTATGTATTTAACTAAATGTTTCTTATCTTCAGACTTCTTGACAGTATGGATGAAAAAAATGGGTTTATTGTTTTTTTTAATACTGGTGATACTATGCTACAGAGCGTAAGTACGGAATATACTGCTCCAACTACAGAACATGTTTGCACAATGACACAAAATTCAGTATCGTCTTTTTTCTTAATCTCTAATAGACATAGTGTGGCTGAATAGCAAGTTTTAAGATAGCTTATTAAATACCTTTGAAAAGGGCCAGAGATAAGTATCAGAGGAAGTGAACTCTGAATTTAATACTTGCTTTTTTTTCTATTAAAAACAAATTTTGCATACAGCAGGTAATGGAAAACAACTTGTTCAAGACTGTTCTATTTTAAGCACAAAATATTTTGTTGCATTCTATGCGATGACACAGCTGCAACACTCCCAAGTTTCAGCTTTGACATGAATAGTTATGTAATTATTGGTTAATTTTACTCTTAAAATTTAATAATTGGCCATGTCTTCAAGTAGTGCTTGCCCTTGAAAAACTCCCCCCCTGCCCCCGCAAAATATAAAACTTGCAAGAGAAAAAATGTACTGGCTTACTAAGGCAATTTAATGCAGATTTGGTGCATACTGACTGCTGTATTTTTTAACATCCAACAGGAGAATTTTTTTAGTTTTATAGAAAAAGCACAAATTTATTAAAATTAACCAGAGTTTTCTATTCCATTACAGTATCAGAACAGTTATCCTTGTGAACCTGAGGCTACTTAAGTGACCAAGCCACGCTTCAGTTTTGTTCAGTCCAGGATAAAGCTGATTTCCAGGCATTTTAGATACATAGTGTATGTATTTTAAAAAAGCACTTAAATGCCAGGCTGTTCAACTGTAATCTAAATGATGGAAAGATAATGACTAACAAATTATTTAGGTAAATTAAATAGTTTGCAAGTTTCCTTTGATGTGTTTAACCAAGATGGTAATTAAAAATATCTTAATATTCAAAGATATGACAATCAAAGGCTAAATTAGAATAGGATTTGAAGGGAGTACCCCTGGAAGCTTCCCCTAGCAATCTGCTATGCAAATATACTGAAGTCAACTTCATGACACTTAGGATTTGTCTGCAAAGCATGTTACTGTACAGTCCAGTTCAATCTGCAAAAGGCTGTGAGTCAAACTGAATCTAAAACATTACTTCAGGCTCTGACAACTGAGACTGGAACAGCCCTTTTAGAAGAACAGCAAGGCAAGAAAGCTTATCGTGTTACAGTAGAATTTGATAAACTTAGGAATGGGAAGGTGAAGCAGGGATGCTGATTTAGGATGTATCTATCTGTAGCCCCAACAGGAAAACTTTTAAAATATCTGTCACCACACCCTGGCTTGAAACTTTTCACACCAGTAAAAGGCCTGTAGTCTGAAGAAATTTAGCGTGCACCCACGATGTTACTGAAGTTAAAGAATCCTAATTACACACATAGACAAGCAAAATGCCCAATCTAGTCCAAATGAAACAAAAATAACAACTGTTTAAATACTTTTAAACCACATGCACACAAAATGAAAATCACCCATTAGTGCTCACTTTAAACAATTTTATTCTGTTCCAAAAAAACAGTGCAGTTGGGATCATACATATTCCTGTTAAATTATGTCAGAAAAGGGTTGTGTGGTGGTAGAGTGTTTATCAGCACGTTACAGTATTTATCCTACTTATTTCCATAACCATATTTTTGAATAAACGTTAAGCACAAGTTCAGTTTTACTTTATGCATGCAGGAGTTGCAGAAAGTTTAGGAAAAAGGTCTTTTTTAAATTTTTTTTTCCAAGGTAAGAAACACTCCAGCCATTTGATAAAAATGGAGGTAGTTTTAAGAATATACTGTACTAAGTGTCTGAACAGTGCTGTATGACACCGTTAACTTGCTTTTTTTGAGATAGCTTGATTATTTCATAGGGGGACAGTTCAATTGTATGTTGCTTACAATTTCTTTACACAGACTGCCTGAAATTAAGTCCTCTGATCCAAATGCTACTTTGATACCTTCACTTTATTTTATAAATTTTCAGTAAGGACTTGAGAGCCAGTGAGCTGCTGGATAGGCTTCCTTCAGGTGGGAAGGAAATCTTGTTTGGAGGAAGTTTTGGAAATCTTGAAGGAAATCAAAACACTTCTGTGATTTGGAGGGAAGTCTGTAAACTCCTAGAGGGAGTGGCTGTTCCCAGCTTTACACTTGGCTCCTCATCATGTTACGGTATCTCCAATAGCAGCAAGTTAAGTGTGTGCAGTTGCTGAAAGCATAGCTTACACACTGAGTAAGGGGCAACAAAATGTTCGTGCTAATGTAGTAGAGAATCCCACACTGCTCAGGCCTCTTGTACTACAAAAATTTAAGTTATAAAATCCCCTTCTCAGATTTATTTTACAAGACAAATTCATTTGTTGGCCTTTTTATTAAAACAAACAAAAAAGTAAAGCGTAAACATTTTCAGATCTTGCATTCTGCCTGGTAACAGTATCTTGCCTTTTTCCAGGCCCTTTGTTTGGCAGACAGTCTTACAGTAGTATTAATAATCATCCTCTTCATCAGAATCCAGTACTTTCCTTCTGTTGAACTAAAATTGAAATATATGAGGTGAAAATAGAAGGGTCACAGTAAATCCAACATGGAACAAGCCTTTCAAACTCCAATGAATACATGACATGGGAGCAGAACATTCACCCCATCACAACCCACCCGCCCATCACATGGCATAATGGTACAGGACAGACAGTCTGTGAGTCTGTCTCACAACAGAACACTGATATCCCAGCACTAGTATCCACAAATGGTACTGTCAATAAGGGCTGCTGTGATTTAATCTCAGTACTTACCAGTGTTGGTACGAGAGATGGTAAATAGAAAGTTAAGTTCTACCCTGAACTGAAATGGTCCAATACATGCAGTTTTTTCTGCTCTATTTTATAACAAATTGAAATTACATTTAGGAAATTAAGTTTACCTTTACTGTTGTTTTCTTTTCTGTTTGCTGACTCACTTTTTCAAGTATTTCTATCAAACCTTGTTCTGATATCTTGGAAAGGAAAAGAAAAGCCATATAAACACATTCTGAGAGATGCTTAGTATCAAACAACTGAATCACACTTTCCCTTCTTATAAAAAGGGATTGATGGAATTCTATAATAGTATTTAGAAGCTCTCAATTGCCCTTTTCAGTTATTTAATTTACAGATATTAAAAACATCATTTTTTTTAGACTGAATTAGGTTTGAGAATGAATATATACAAGAAAGAATTAGAAAAACATAACTCACCTTTCCAGGTAGCTGTCCAAATCTTGCCATCTGTATAAGATAATTCTCTACTGCTTTTGCTTTGTCTGGTTTCACAAGTGCTAAATTGCTTACTGCAACAAAAACAGGCTCTGTTCATTTTGTTGTGAAAGATACTCAAATACCTTCACTAGCAACTAAAAAGTAACATGTCTCTGTGAAACAGGCTTCTTCATGCCAGGGTCATGAAATAAATTTATAAAAATGCATTTTAATTTATATAAAATAAAGATACAAGATATAGTTCTAAATATTTGTTCCTAATTAGATTAACTAATTTTGACTCTCACTACAATTCCTGTTATTAATGAAAAAAAATAATTAACATAATTCAGATGTCTGTTAACCCCTCCCCTCCAGTCACTGATGTCACCAACTGAAAAGCTGTAATAGTTGTCTCCCCATCAACAGTATTCTTGTAGCCTGGCCTGTATACAAGCACCTATGTGCCTGATTTGAGCAGCAATGGAGTACACTACATGAGAATTTTTTATTAGAAAGTGACTCAGATACTTACATCTTGCACGAGCTGCTTGATCAAGGACTTGAGCTAAAATAGTATTTCTTATCTCTGCTTCCCTGTAATGAAAAATTAAGCACAGATTAAAAGTGGGATTTCAGATACCTAAAATAATATGCACAAACCAGCAAACTATGGAAGACTTTTGTTTAATAGGACTTCTTGAGGTCCCTTCAAACCTCACATTTACATTTCTTCTCTAGCGTTTTCTGTCATGAGCAGCTTTGTGTATGTTGACAAAGTTACATAGCTGACAACATCTTCCAAGAAATTAAGATGGAATTTACTAGTTACACCTTATTACTGTTTATGATTATATCATAAAGACAAAAGCCATGCTACCCACTCCAGAGATTCTGCGTTCAGTTCCAGGTGGAATTTCACCAAAGGCAGTGTCTGCTAGAGCAGGCATAAGGAATAGTCTGTGCAATTGCAAGACAGAACCAAACCTCATGATTTATTTAAAATTTTGCAGTAAGTCTTCATATACTTAAGTATTTGCAAAACTGGAATTTTAGTTTATGCATTTCAGTTCATACAAACTTTGTGTGCAAAGTCTAGAACTTTAAACACTTCCTTTCAATTTTCTACTTGGTAAAAATACTAAATGCTGTTTCTGCACTAAACTCTGATAGGAATAACTTTGTTTCATATTTTTAACTGCAATAAATGTCCTAGAAAAATCAAATCAACTAGGAAAGCATGTTCCCATTGCACTAACAGAGCCAAACCCAAACTCATCACTCAGACAAAATTCCAGTTTGGGAAGAGTTCTGCCAGCCTTCAAGATTTTCTTATGACCAACTGTCACCAATGCTGAAAAGTCAAGGTTTCTGAGTTCCAGAAGTGGATGACAGTGGGAATAATGATGCTTCCCCAAAACATCCCATTTTATCATGAGGTTACTGCACCTGGCTGAGCTGCAATGCAAAAATGAGCTGCTACTGCTGTTTTCCTCTATGCCCTCCCACCCCAGTTCAGGGTTCAGACTGCCTGATAGCTCTGTTGTAGGTCACCCAATATTAGTCACGGCCACACTCAGCTCAAGCAGATTTTAGCTGTCCTTGGATTAAATCTTCAACATTTCAGCTTCTTCGTTGGTGGTTTTTCCAAAAACAAACAAAATCCAGATGTGCACTCCAAATACTCAGAAAACCCCCTACATGGGTCAAAACAATTAAGACTTAAGACCAAAAGTCAATAGTTCTCATTTATACCTCTGTTTTGCTTCCTGTTGTGATGGATCAGCAGAAGGATCCTAAAGAATAAGATGAGAATAAATATGATCATCCAAAAACATTCCAGACAGGACAGTAAGTTTAAACATTCCAGCAGAGTCAATGTAAGCTAAACCTGGCTGCTAAACCCGCCTGACCACGGACGAGATCATGAAAATAACAATCTGCTACCGTAGCAAATAAATATGCCATACTATGCATTCCTCACAAAGCAGTAACGCAGACGAGTGTGATGACTAGTGCTACTGGATCTATCCACAGATTGCTGTGGGTTTGGATATTAAAAGGCCTTCCTGTTAGATCTAAGATAATAAACTTTCCCCAAAGCCCAGAAAACAGACACAAGCATTTTAAACCCATTAAAGTAAGCTACAGACAAGTGAAATTCAATGTAACCCTTTGTATTTATCAATACAGAAGAAAATACAATCCTAGCATGGTATTTGGGGACTAATACAGGCAGCTGAGATGATGACTATTCAAAAGCACATCACAAAAAAAGAGAAAGAAAGTGAACTTTATGTTGAATCTGCACCAAAAAATGTTACAGGTAACATTTCAAAGTGTGAGAGCAGAAAGGGAAACCACACAGAGAGGAGATGCAGCTGATCACAGGGGCGACAGGTTCCTTCACAGGAACCGCGGAACAGGCCCATACACCTCAGCTCTGACAGCAGCGATGACGGGAGAGGCTGCTGCCGGGGATCTGCACCCCGGGAGCGGCACGGGAACAGGCCGGGGGAGGGAACCGCGGTGTGCGGAACCAACCGCGGTGTG
>NW_010331479.1:0-200 GCF_000700745.2 Antrostomus carolinensis
CCCACCACACTGGTGTCACCACCACACTGGTGTCACCTCATCGGTGTCACTGCACCACACCAGTGTCACCGTACTGGTGTCACCATACCCCACTGGTGTCACCACACCTCACTGGTGTCACCACACCACATCACACCGGTGTCACCACCACACCGGTGTCACCACCACACTGGTGTCACCACCACACTGGTGTCACCTCA
>NW_010331480.1:0-1036 GCF_000700745.2 Antrostomus carolinensis
CGGGGGCGCCCTGACCTCACTTCCGGTCTGGAAGGGGCTATAGTATGACATCACAGGGCTCTGTGACCTCACTTCCTGTCTGGGAGGGGCGTGGTTGTGACGTCACAGGGCTCTCTGACCTCACTTCCTGCTGGGGAAGGGCTCGGATATGACATCATAGGGCTCACTGACCTCACTTCCTGTCTGAGAGGGGCGTGGTTGTGATGTCATGAGGCTCTGTGACCTCATTTCCTGTCTGGGAAGGGCGTGGTGGTGATGTCACAGAGCTCTCTAACCTCACTTCCTGTCTGGGAGGAGTGCGGTTGTGACGTCATGGGGCTCCCTGACATCACTTCCTGTTTGGAAAGGCCATGATTGTGGCGTCATTGGGCTCTCTGACCTCACTTCCTGTGTGGGAGGGGCGTGGTTATGACGTCATAAGGCTCTGTGACTTCACTTCCGGTCTGGGAGGGCCTTTGCTATGTCACCAAGCTCTCTGACCTCACTTCCTGTTTGGAAGGGGCGTGGTTGTGATGTCATAGATCTCTCTGACCTCACTTCCTGTTTGGAAGGGGCGTGGTTGTGATGTCATAGATCTCTCTGACCTCACTTCCTGTTTGGAAGGGGCGTGGTTGTGACGTCACAGAGCTCACTGACCTCACTTCGTGTCTGGGAGGGGCACGGTTGTGACGTCACAGAGCTCTGTGACCTCACTTCCTGCTGGGGAAGGGCTCGGATGTGACATCATACAGCTCTCTGACCTCACTTCCTGTTAGGGAAGGGCATGGTGGTGATGTCATAGAGCTCGCTGACCTCACTTCCTGTTTGGAAAAGCCATGATTGTGATGTCACAGCGGTTGCTGACCTCACTTCCTGTCTGGGACGGCATTTGCTATGATGTCATAGAGCTCGGTGACCTCACTTCCTGTCTGGAAAGGTCACGGTCGTGATGTCTCCATGCTTGCTGACCTCACTTCCCGTCTGGGAGGGGCGTGTTTGTGACGTCACGGGGCTCTCTGACCTCACTTCCTGTCTGGGAGGGGCTTGGTTATGACGT
>NW_010331481.1:0-373 GCF_000700745.2 Antrostomus carolinensis
CCACCACGTTTAGAAGCCATCATCTCCAAAACGATGTCACCAGTGATGTCACCGATGACGTCACCGATGGCGTCACTGATGACGTCACCTCCAGGTGAGCTGAGCACCAAGGAGCTGGTGACACCAGGACAATTTGTCCCCAAAGCCACCACCAACGATGTCACCAGTGATGTCACCACTGACATCACCGATGACATCATCAGCAGGTGAGCTGAGCACCACAGAGCTGGTGACACCAGGACAACCACTTGTCCCCAAAGCCACCACCCTGGAGCAGCAGAACGTGGATGTCCCACCACCACCACCACGTTCAGAAGCCATCATCTACAAAACGACGTGACCAATGACGTCACCAGTGATGTCACCAGTGATG
>NW_010331481.1:465-740 GCF_000700745.2 Antrostomus carolinensis
CCCCGGTCCAGAAGCCATCATCTCCAAAATGACGTCACCAATGACGTCACCAGTGACGTCACCGCTGACGTCACCCCCGGGTGAGCTGAGCACCCAGGAGCTGGTGGCCCTGACGTTGGTTCTCCAGCGGAAGCTGAAGGTCCTTCAACAACGTCACCGGCGTCACCGCGCCCGCCTGGAGGCCATGGAGGGGCTGGTGGGACGGTTACGGCGGCGGCGGTGGCACCAGAGTGTCCCCTGCCAGGAGAAGGTGGGTGACACGGTGGGGACACCCC
>NW_010331482.1:0-918 GCF_000700745.2 Antrostomus carolinensis
GATCCCCCCCTGACTGTGTCCCCCCCAGAACACGATCGACACCCTGAACATGCAAGTGGATCAGTTTGAGAGCGAAGTGGAGTCGCTCTCGGTTCAGACCCGCAAGAAGAAGGGGGACAAAGATGTGAGTGGCGGGGGGTTAATTAATTATTAAAGCTCGTTTGTGAGAGTTCAGTCTGGTTTTTTAAGAGTTAAATCCAATTTTTTAATAGTTAAATCCAATTCTTAATAATTAAAAATAATTTTTAATAATTAAAGGCCATTTTTAATAATTAAATCCACTTTTTAACCATTAAGTCTTGTTTTTAACCGTTAAATTTTAACTATTAAATGTTATTTTTAACTATTAAATGTTATTTTTAACTATTAAGTGTTATTTTTAACTATTAAGTGTTATTTTTAACTATTAAATCTTATTTTTAACCATTAAATCCCATTTTTTTACCATTAAAGCTGATTTTTTCCTCTTAAATTTTATTTTTTTATCATTAAATTTGGTTTTTTATCTTTAAAGTTTTTTTTTTTAACCATTAAATCCCAGTCTTTAACCATTAATCTTTAAACTTTTTTTTTTAACCATTAAATCCCAGTTTTTAACCATTAAATTCTGGTTTTTAACCATTAAATCCTCATTTTTAACCATAAAGCTCCTTTTTTTTATCACTAAACCCCCCATTAATCCCCATTTTTCCCCATTAATCCCATTTTTTAGCAGCTGGGTCCCCATTTCCCCTTCGTTAAACCCTATTTTTCCCCTTTAATCCCCCATTTAACCCCCTTAATCCTCTGTTTAACCCTGCTAATCCTGTTTTTCACCCTGTTAATCCCATGTTTAACCCCATAATCCTGTGTTTAACCCCGTTAACCTCATAATTCCCCTATTTAATCCCCTTAATCCCCCATTTAACCCCATAATCC
>NW_010331483.1:0-484 GCF_000700745.2 Antrostomus carolinensis
GGGGATGAGGCGCAGGGAAAAACATTCGTGACGAGTGATCTAAAGGAACAACAATGTGAAGGAGCTGCCAACTCGGAGCTGCTGGGGAACGTCAACCGCCGGCCAAGCGACGTGAGGACGAGGAGAAATGTCCTTGTCCCAGCACGACGTTGTCATCCAGCACTGCTGACAACACCGAGGGGAGGTGGAACAACACGTGGGGGGGAAGGTGGATGAGGATGGAGACATCTACCTGGAGATCCCACCATGGTCACACCCCCTTGGTGGAGAGAAGGTGCTTTAAATGCAAATAATTTGGGTTTAATTGGGTTTTTTTAAGGGAAAAAAAAAGGCACCAAGGAGATCGTTCCTTGGAGATGTTCAAACCCATCCTGGTCCATGTTCTCCAGGAGACCCCGTTTGAGTTGGGTGGTTGGACTAAATGACCTTCAGAGGTCCCTTCCAACCTCAAAATTATTCTGTGAGGAGATGTTTGTGGTCAACA
>NW_010331484.1:0-1119 GCF_000700745.2 Antrostomus carolinensis
GGACAGAGATGAAGCCCTGCTGTGACACCAGTGCTCCCCACAACAAGCCGAGCTGGTGGCTGTCACAAGGGCAAAGTCCAGTGTGTCCCCTGGCCTGGGGGGAGCAGAGGAGGGACAGGGACAGGAGCTGGACTCGATGATCCTTGTGGGTCCCTTCCAGCTCACAACATTCCATGATTCTATGAAATCCTGGTTTTCTACTCTAAAATGCTGCAGAGTTTAGCGGAGAGGCCAAGGAGCATCGTTCAGCCTCCTCTATCTCCAGCCCTTCCTCCGACTCCCGAGGCTGCAGCAGCTCAATGTATTATTCTATATATTATTAGTATTACATTGAACTGCAGATATTATCTATAAAATATATATATCAGACACACACACACACATCTCCCTTTTCCAAGCTCTCCTACCCTACGACCCTTGGCGATGTCCCTGCTGACCCCCCTCCTGCAGGAAACAGCCCATGGTGTGGCCAGGACCTTAGTAATTAAAATAATGATTTATTGAAATAAATGTAGATGTTTGTTTCTGCGCTCTCCCCCCCTCCCCAGTTAAGAGGTTTGATTCCAAAGTGTTATTCTGTTAGTGGGGGGAAAAGGCTGCGGTTCTTCGCCAGGGAGAGGAAGGGGGAGGAAAGAAAATAAATCCTTGGCAGCAGAAATCTCTCCCAATCGATCAGCCAGATTTGCCACGACCTGCTGAGGAAATTGCTCCTTCCATTATATTTTAAAAGAATTAATTCTATTTATCAGAGGAAAAAAAAAAAAAAAAGAGAGAGGAAAGAGTCAGCAAGGAACACCTTTGGGTAATTCCTCGGGGAAGGAGAGAT
This sequence comes from Antrostomus carolinensis, assembly GCF_000700745.2. Lineage (NCBI taxonomy): Eukaryota > Metazoa > Chordata > Aves > Caprimulgiformes > Caprimulgidae > Antrostomus > Antrostomus carolinensis. The sequence continues at coordinate 827 of NW_010331484.1, forward strand.
ACAACAGCGAGAAAGTGCGGCTGTTCCTTGGACAGAGGGTTTTCCAGCGGCACATTACGGAGGATTAGGGAAAGCTCTGGCAGGGATTAACGTCGCGCTCAAAACCTCCCTCGTCTCCGCTCCTCCAAGCCGCCTTCTCCTCCCAAGCCTGGGCCCAGCAAAGGTGAGACCCGTATCCCTGCAGATACCCAGGGCTGGAGAGGCTGCATCCCTCACCCTTCGGGCCACTGTGAGGTTCAACGAGGCCAAGTGCTGCGTCCTGCACAACAACCCCACCCAACGCTCCAGGCTTG
>NW_010331485.1:0-3382 GCF_000700745.2 Antrostomus carolinensis
AGACAGAGGCAAAGAAGGCATTCAGTAACTAATGTTACTTCTGTGCTTCTCCACAGTCGCTCTAGGACACAAAAGCTAAAAAGACTGTTAAATTGCTATAATTTGATATAACATCTAAAAAAAAAAATCAAAAGTCCTAAGTACCTAAGAAAAAAATGACAACACTTCATTGAAAAAGTTGATTCCAACTTTTCTGATATCAGAACTTAGAGAAATTGATTTCATACATTTAAGATTTAGTATTTAAGGTAGAATTGCATTTTCTGAGAAGAAAGTCCGTCTGTTACAGCATTTCTGAGTAATTCCAGTACCTACAAATCCAGAGAAGACATCAGCCCCAGCAACCCTTCCCTGAAGAAAGGGCTCCTTGCCCACTTCAACCTGTCAAACCCTCACCGTTGGCATTCTCACCATTTCAGTTGAAGCAGGGTTGCACGTCCAACACAAAGCTCAAAGACCAAAGGGAAGTTGAAATGTCTATTTTTCTTTACCAACCACAGAATCACAGAATCCCAGACTGGTGGGGGTTGGAAGGGACCTCAGGAGATCATCCAGTCCAACCCCCCTGACAAAGCAGGTTCCCTCTACACCAGGTTGCACAGGAAAGTGTCCAGGTGGGTTTGGAACATCTCCAGAGATGGAGACCCCACACCCTCTCTTGGCAGCTTATTCCAGTGCTCCGTCACCCTCACAGGAAAGAAAGAACATCATCATCTTCCAGGTTGTCTTTGCAATGATGGTCTTCCAATTGCATGTTGAGAGAAACGTGACTTTTGCCATTAGTGGGGATCTGTGTCACATCCCTACTTGAAAATCTTCACTGTTTTCTTTCAAGATGATGCATTTAAAATAGGTCAGGACCCCCTAGATCTCTCAATACCTCTAGAACGAAGAGAGCTGAATCCCATCTTGCGTGTACGTCATTTAAACCAATCTGTAACAGATTAAGACATGGAAACATAAGAAAGACATGGACCAGTTAGAACAAGTCCAGAGAAGGGCCACCAGGACGATCCAAGGGCTGGAGCACCTCTCCTATGAAGACAGGCTGAGAGAGTTGGGGCTGTTCAGCCTGGAGAAGAGAAGGCTCCGGGGAGATCTTCTAGTGGCCTCCCAGTACCTGAAGGGACTACAAGAAAGCTGGGGAGGGACTTTTCATAAGGGCAGTTAATGACAAAACAAGGGGAAATGGGTTTAAGCTGAAAGAGGGGAGGTTTAGATGAGATATTAGGAAGAAGTTCTTCACTGTGAGGGTGGTCAGACACTGGAACAGGTTGCCCAAGGAAGTTGTGACTGCTCCTCCCTGGAAGTGTTGAAGGCCAGGCTGGATGAGGCTTTGAGCAACCTGGTCTAGTGGAAGGTGTCCCTGCTGCTGGCAGGGGGGTTGGAACTGGATGATCTTTAAGGTCCCTTCCAATCCAAACTATTCTATGATTCTATGAAGACAACCTTCTCCCATTTAATACAAGTTCATCAAGGAGCTATACAGCTTTGTTACACTTCTAGACCTTCCCCAAACAACAGATCAGCATGAGGATCACTTGCTCCAAAACATCTCTGATTTTTTTTTATTTAGTGAGGGAAAAGATTGACTGATATTTACAAAACCAAACCAAGCCCATTTTTTTTTCCCCATTCTGCTTTCCACAGGCCCAGCGGTTCTGCTAAAATAACCATCTTCACAATACCCTCCTCTTCTGCTTTTGATCTCAGCTGGAGCCAGGAAACACCAAAGAAGCCACAAAACAGGCTGGAGGAGGGAGGAAGGGAGAAGTTTGAGCAAGAAAAAGTTAATTGAACTTTTCTGAACCACAGAAAATATTCATGGGATGATCTCATTTTATGGGTCTATAATCTACGTGCCAGTCCCTCAATCATCTTTAAGGGCTGAAATACCTCAACATTTTTTTGCTTGGAATTTGGCAAAGAAGGGAAGAGAACATGAAGTGGTGGAAACAAGATACCTTTCATGCATTCAGGGTTGTAGAAACTTCAAGGATCAAAGCATTATCCAAGAGTCTCTCCATCAATGGTCTACTTCTGAGCTACTCCTGACATTGCCAGCAATCTCCAAGAAGAGATACTTCCTTCTTACTAAAACAACCCAGAATTATTTTAAACATGTTTTTTCTATGGACAAGGTGGGTTTACAAATTTTCCAGCTCCTCCCTCCATTTTCTAGGTGTCCCATGTTCAGTATGGCTTTGAAGTCTGGATCTAAGATCATACCCAGGGCTTACCCAGTGTTGATGTGCTTCAAAAGAAAAGTTTCAGTTCATATTTATTTTCAGCTTGAGAGAGTCCAGCACAGAGCCACCAAGATGATGAAGGGAGTGGAGCATCTCCCTGCTGAGGAAAGGCTGAGGGAGCTGGGGCTCTTTAGCTTGGAGAAGAGAAGACTGAGGGGAGACCTCATTAATGTTTATAAATATGTTAAGGGTGAATGTCAGGAGGATGGAGCCAGGCTCTTCTCAGTGATGCCCAATGGTAGGACAAGGGGCAATGGGTGTGAGCTGGAACACAGGAGGTTCTGCTTCAACTTGAGAAGAAACTTCTTTCCAGTGAGGGTGCCAGAGCCCTGGGACAGGCTGCCCAGGGAGGGTGTGGAGTCTCCTTCTCTGGAGACATTCAAGACCCACCTGGACACCTTCCTGTGTGATCTCATTGAGGTTCCTGCTCTGGCAGGGGGATTGGACTGGATGATCTTTTGAGGTCCCTTCCAATCCCCAACATTCTGTGATTCTGTGATCTGCTGAGCATGCAACTTTTGTCTCGGAAGTCTATGAAGCAGGATGGACTTTCAGGGCTGTAGGATCATTGACCGATGATGATGTCAGCTGTCACAGTAAAGAGTTTTTTTTATTAATGCTGGAGCATCTGCTACAAAAGGTGGTGCAGGAGCAGGTACCTCATTTAGAAGGAAGAAATGAAAGAGCCAGGAGACCCACACTGAGCTCTGCAGGAGAGTGCAGGGAGAGCCAGAGGACATATACTAAAGAAACCACCACTGGAATTGCATGAGACATTGATGCATCGAGAGCTGACCTGGACAAAAATTCAACTAACCAGCCCAAATTCAGCTCACCCTTCAGGAACCATAAATCTAAACCAAATTCCATCAATTTCCCATCTAGATCACTGAATCACAGAATGGTGGGGGTTGGAAGGGACCTCAAGAGATCATCTATAGCAGCCTTCCAATACCTGAAGGGGGCCTACAAGAAAGCTGGGGAAGGACTTTTCATAAGGGCAGTTAATGACAAAACAAGGGGAAATGGGTTTAAGCTGAAAGAGGGGAGGTTTAGATGAGATATTAGGAAGAAGTTCTTCACTGTGAGGGTGGTGAGACACTGGAACAGGTTGCCCAAGGAAGTTGTGGATG
>NW_010331485.1:3516-3938 GCF_000700745.2 Antrostomus carolinensis
GGAGGGCCCCCAGGGAATTCATCCGCTCCACCCCCCCTGCCAAAGCAGGTTCCCTACAGTAGATTACACAGGAAAGTGGCCAGGTGGGTTTGAACATCTCCAGAGATGGAGACTCCACACCCTCTCTGGGCAGCCTGTCCCAGGGCTCCATCACAGTGCTAGATCACACCAGATTATTCCCAATATGGTCTTTCAAACTATGACCAGGTGATGACCAAACTCACCCTGTACATCATGCAGCAGTGTTTGCTTAGAGAGTCTTCTTCAGCTTAGGATGATGTTAAAAAAAAAAAAGGAGGGGAACCCCAGCTGTGTATCTTTTCAGTGACTGTTCACTGTCTAATTCCTGAGCCTCGTTTCTTCCCTTGCCACTGAGCAAACAAAAAGAGGAAAAAAAAGGGAAGGGGGAAAAAAAGGGAAGG
>NW_010331486.1:0-1532 GCF_000700745.2 Antrostomus carolinensis
CTGCTGCCCACGCTGCTCTGGGTGCAGTGTAGAAGGCAAGTGGGTGTATAGGAAGGCAGATGAACATATAGACCCCACCAGCCCCGACCACACTGGGGGTCAGTTGTGTGTAGCCCCAGGGTGGCAGCTCCTCCTCCCATCAGTGCTTCCAGGGGGTGCTGTGTCTGGGGTGGGGGACAAGACCCCAGGGGAGCAGAAACCTCTCAAGGTTCACCCCAACCTCTCCCCACCGAACACGGCCGTGCTGGGGCCGTGCCGAGATGACTCATCCCACCGATGACAGCAGCAGCAGCAGCAGCATATTTCAACCAGCAACAAATGAAAATAGAAACATCTCCAGGTCCTGAGCCAGGAATAACGTCGCAGGGTTTGAGGTTCTCTCTGACTCACCCTCAATGAAGCCACCACGTAGTGGCAAAGTGTCCTCTCTGCTTTCTCTGCTGTGGCCCGTGGCACGTCGGCCACCAGTGTCCATGCTGGTGGGGTGGATGTGGGAGGGGAGAAGCAAAACCTGGTGAGGTGGGTCTGGGGAGGGCAATACTACATCCTGGGGGAACAATGCCATGTCATGGGAGACAATACCACATCCTGGGGGACAATGCCACATCCTGGGGGGACAATATCACCTCCTGGGGGGACAATGCCACCTCCTGGGGGACATGACGGCCCTACCAGTGATGGGGATGTCCCACTCATGGACCCCCATGCTGGATGTTGGGGGGGATAACCTGGGCCACCTACACTTAATTTTAGAGTTGGGAAGGGAGTGGGCAGCTCTCCAGAACCTCTGCCTGTGCCTGCCCACGCTCCTGCCTGCAGCTGGGAAACCCTCCATCAAGCTTGTACCAACCAGGCAGCTCCAAAACATCTCCAGGGCATCCTATGCCACGTCAAAATGCTTCTCTGGTAATGATGGAGGTGCTGCTTCTTGGGGTTCAGGGGTGCTGGTGGGCTGCTGGGGCTGAGGTGCCCTGGATGCCTTACACACCCGGGCGTAGATGGCATCGGGGGTCCCCTCGCTGTCCCCCGGCTCCTCCTGGATTGTCACCTCCTGCACAGGGACACTTGGCTCATCCCCAACGAGCAAGGATGAGGAGTCCTCCAAGGCACTGCCACCATCCCAAGGTTTTTTCAGCATCCCAGCTTTGTACCGGATACTTTCATAGATGGATCCCTCGGTGTCCGGTGTAGGATCCGCTGCGGGTGTGCCGGCATCACCGGGCAGAACCGGCAGCTGAGAAAGTCAGGGGTCCTCAGGGCTGCTCCGGTGAGTGGGTGGGAATGGGGTCTCCAGCCTGGGATGTTCAGCCCAGGGTCCCCCACAGTGGAGTTATCCAGGTCCCCCGGCACCGTGGGGCCGTCTGCCTGCTGCTGGGGCTCACCGGGACAGGGGGTGGCTGCAGGGAGGGAGAAGAGGGGATGCTGAGCTGAGGAGGGTACCCCAGCACTGTCACACTGGGGGACATCCCCACCTCAGGTGGGGTTAAAGTAGCACCGAGTGAATGGGATCACAGAGTCCCACACTGGTGGGG
>NW_010331488.1:0-14072 GCF_000700745.2 Antrostomus carolinensis
TTCCTGTGCCCGGCTCTGCACACCCCGCTCTCCTCCTGCCAGCCTGGCTTTTATAGACTCCCCTCTAATCCAGTTAGAGGGGGAAGTTGGATGTAATGGAATAAACGATGGAGTCGGCACACTCCTCACTGCTGCCTGCGCTGGCAAGGTCATGGACAGGAACCCTCACCCTGTCCTGGCCATCTTGGCTCCCAGTATTGGGGTCTTTGGGTGATGGGGACCTGCCTTGCCACTGGGATCCTTACATCGAGGCACAGCACCCCAGCACCCACCTATTTGGGTCTGAATCTTGGGATTGTCCTATGCTAGGGCAAGAGTTGGACTGGATGATCCTTGTGGGTACCTTCCAACTCACAACATTCTGTGATTTTTATGATTCTATTTCACCGGCTGGCATCTCACACAGCAAGAGCCGGTGAGTGTGACCCGGCAAATCCTGAGCTCACAGATGCTCTCTTTGCATTGCCAGCTGAGCAATCAGACTGGATTCTCCAAATTGGCTGCAGCGAAGTGGCCCTTGTTGGGTATTACTCCGTGCCTGTGCTTGACTTCTCCTTGTTAGTGTGGCTAACGAAGGCAGCGAGGATGAGGTGTCCAGAGACATCCCCGTGCCCTTCCTCATCGCTGCCTCATTAACACCATCAGCATCATCATCCCCTGTGCCGCCACATTTCATTCCACCGCCGGCCCCAAAACCTCATCTGAGCTCCTCCAGCATCAAAGCAGGGGTGAAGATACCCCCCAGCCCATCCCTCTTCCCCTTCCCCAGGGAACAACATCATGTAAAATGCAACAGTTTAAGATTTGCCTGTAATTACAGGGGCCGGTGTGCAGCTGCTGCCTGCCGTGCCGGAGCGATGGCCAGCCCGGCCCCGTCACCATCACCCACCGGAGAGCTGCTCGCCGGAGCGCGCTTGCTTTTAATTCAATTAGCGCTGCCCTGAATGCTCCCGTGGGATTGATGGGCGGAAACCAACAAATTCTCCTTAACAAAGACATTCCCAGCTTGGTTTGTTTTTTTTTAGTTCCTCACTGGCTTTGCTCTACCCAGATAACCATGCTCCCGATCGGCAGCGATGCCGTAATTCCTCATACAGTCCACCACACAATAAGGGGAATGGGTGATGTGTTTGATGGACAGGTGTCAATCAAGACCTGGCACACAGGGGCTCATCTACCCGTGTTTCGGCTGTGCCAAAAGCCCTCGTCAGGTTTGCCAGCTCACCAAGACAAGACGCTTATCAGGAAAGGACAATCCTTCCCCAAAACAAACCTTTCACCACTCCAACGTGGTCTGGGGAAAAAAAACAATTTTCATTCTTGTGGTGGACAAACCTGGCCAGACAGGCTGAAATAACAGAAAATACACAGCGATTTCCCCTTTCCCAACCAATTGTAAATCCATTTTTTTACCAGCTCAAAAGGAGTTTGATGGCCAGGCTGGCACAGTGACAATTTACACCCCAGCACTGTGACAATTTATACCAGGCGCCGATCTGCTTCTGCTTTTAAATGGCAGCAATTACATAAATTAAGGCTGTTTAAGCAATGATATAGCCAGCCTGTTGATTTTTTTTTTCCCCTTGCCTGGAAAAAACCAGCATTAGCTTCTCCTCTTTTTTTTCAGAAGCTGTCACTGCAGACTGGTGCTTCCCCAGACCCCAGCTTGGGTGACATGACCAAGGGCACATTGCAGAGCCAGTGGCAGAGGTTTGAGGTGACCTCAAAGGTCCCAAGTGCTGAGCTAATGCGCTAAGCAAGGTAAGGACATGCCAAAATGGAGTGTAAAACAGGACTGATTAATAAACAGGGGCGGTAAATAAGAAATAAATCCCTTCGGAATAAAGATGCCTCCGGTGTGTATTTTCCAGCCCTTGGATGGAGCTCAGCATCCCCTGGGCACATTGGGGACCACGTCCTGCTGACCCTACACAGAGATTTACCACTGGCTACTGCACAGTCAAACTCATCTTTCCTGAGCAAGACATCAAATTTAGGGTGGAAAATGAAGAATAAAGGGAAAGCAGGAGCCCTGCCTTGAGCCGTGAGCCAGGATGGAGGCAGATGAAGTCAGCTGCAGGTTTTCCCCCTGCAACAGTTTTTCAGCAACATCTGTTAATTTGTGAAAGTGCGGTATTTTGCTCAAGTCTTTGATTTTTCTTTGTCTCCCTGAGACAATCAAAGTCCTTTGTTCTCGTTTGGGCTCTGAAGAGAGAGCGTAGGGGGATGAAATCAGAGGGGAAATGGGCTGAGTGGGGGCAAATCCAAGGGTCTTGGTGCTTTTCTCAGGGGGGCTGCAACCCAGCGCTGCCCTTTTGGACCTTTCCCTGGGATAACATGACTCCTGTTTGCTCATCCTTGGTGTCAAGGCTCTTGGCTTTTAAGAAAGCAGCTGCTCCAAACCTTTTCCCTGTGGTTATTATGAGGTTTTGAGACCCTGCAGAAATACTGAAGGATGAGTCTTATTTATGGGAAGCCCCTTATCCCTAGAAAACTCTGGCACTGAGGATGTTTTCCCAGCACAGATGATCAATGTGACCATCCAAAACCAAGCTCTGGAGCATCCAGACCCCTGGTAGAAGTCAATGTAATCCCCATGGAGCAGCTGGGATTTACACCCGGCTCCGAACGTGCCGGGGAGTACAGATGGCCCAGGGTTTATTTAGCTGCTGTTTGTTATAAAAAGCCCAGCCAATCTAGATTATGCATTTTCAGCTCTCTACATTAAAAAATTAAAAAAAAAAAAAAAAAAAGAAAAGAAACAAGATGAGTCTGTTCTCCTCTGTCACCTGGCTGGGGAGAGCTGTGGGGTGAAAGAGGATAGGGCATGGTGGGCAGGGGATGCTGGGGCTCCTGGCACCCTAAGGATGGGCAGGGATGTTTGGGCTCTTGGTATCTGAGGATGGGCAGGGATGCTGGAGTTTCTTGCACGCCAGGAACATACAGGCAAGTTGGGGCTCCTCACATCTCAATGGGCAGGGATGTTGGGGTTCCTCACACCCCAAGAACAAGCAGGGATGCTGGAGCTCCTCATACCTCAAGGACAGCTGTGGTATGAAGGTACCCTGATGCCTCATCCAGGTCAGTACAGGTCCTGTATTGACCATCTTTACCTCTTGACCTGTTCTTGCTGTCCCAAAGCCAGGCTCAGGACTAATCCATGAGCTGAGGACTTGGAAATCCAGCCTCAAGCACCCCTTGAATCCTGGAACCAAAAATGAGAGAGGAGTGACTCTGCTCCTGCAACTCCCCTACCTACCAGGCTGTGGGTTTGGGATGCTGGGATTTCTTCCTTGGAAAATCTTGACCTCCAGGCAAGAAACAAGGATCTCAACAAAGCTGGGAGGAGCTGAACCTGCCCTCACCCTGCTCAGTAGCCACTCACTCATTGGTTTGCATCGCTTGGGGTCCGCCGGATGAATTAACCAGCCGCAGAGCCCAAGGCTGGCTCTGCCTCTCCTGTTTTTTGTTTCCACTCCCAGCTCTTACATATATTAAGGAAGGCAGGGCTGGAGGGGGGAAAGGGAGAAATGGGGGAAGAGGAGGGAAAAAAAAGAATCACAGCTCCCAGATCAAAACAATAATCAGCTAAATGAATTCCGCAGCATTTTCCCGCATGACTGCGAGTGATAATTTAGTGCAGCAGCCAGCTGGAAGCAAAAGGATTAATTCTGCACTTAGTGACACCCATGTGAATAATTCATCACACGCAGACCCCTTTTCACTGACCCCCCCTGGGCAATCATTCCAAAGACCCCCACCAGGCGGTGCCGGCTCCCTCGGGGACACTGGGATGGAGCCACCAGTACAGTATCCAGACCTGTCCCAAATTCACTTCATGGACAGGATTATTTTTTGCAGAGGTTGGTGGTTGCAGTACTTGGATCAACCAGGCTCACGGCCGCATCCTGACCTGCCAAAGGGCTGGTCCCAGAGCCAAGGGCTAGCGAGGTTCCTTCTCCCCCCTGGGATGAAAAGCAGCCAAATTCCCTCCCTGGTGTGACAACCCCAGGGACCAAGAATGCTGAAGGATGAAGACAGTTGGACATTTGTCACCGAGCACGTGCCAAAAGCCCTGGGAACGCAGTGGATGTGTGAGGATGAGAATGATGATGCTTTTTCCAATGGGGCCATCCAGAGCCCTGAGACAGCAGCCCCAAAGGATAAAACCCGGATTGAGCCCAGCTGATCCCCACCTGAGAGGTTTGGAGAGAGGTTGGCAGCTCTAAAGAGCCATCTCCTGCCCCATCCCCATCCCTCCTTGCCTCAGGATCTGTCATCCCTGGCATCTCACCTCTGATCGAAGGAGCTGCAGGCAGAGCCCCACAGTTGGGATGGCCCCAGATGTGGTTTTCATGTCTGTGCCCTGGGGAGGCAGAGGAAGGGTCACAGCCCACCATGGCCTCTGGGTTTCTACCAGGGCTCTTGGTGGCTTTGGCATCAGCCGGGTGCCATCCATAGGTCCAGGGACCCCAGCTTCTCGTGGGCTGCTTGGGAGATCCGCATCAGGTTGCCCACCCAGACATGGAGATCCCTCCCACAGTGCCATCACCTATAGGAACCATCATGGTGCCACCCTGCCCAGCATCACACTGCAGCCCCCAGCTCACCTGCACAGCGAGGCCATCCACCCGCATCCCACTGCTCTGTGCCATCAGCTCCCGGAAAACCTGGCTGGTGAGAGGCAGCACCGAGTATCCCATGGGAATGAGGGTGCCTGGAGCATCCCACACTGGGGAAGAGGTGAGAGGTTGGGTGCAGAGCAGCCCACAACCTGCCCCCGACCAAACCTGGGGATGAGGGAGAACATCCTTGGTGGGGTTTTCAGACTCACTGGCTTTGTATGGATAATATTCAATCACCAAAGCTGTGTCTTCAGAGAAGATGGTGGCCACATCTCGGCCTTGGAAGAGGAAGGAGGTGTCCCAGGTGGGCTGCTCTGGGGGTCCAGCTGGTCGGGACATCTTAGGAGACAACAGGAAAATTATGCTTCAGATATCTTCTCTCTCTAGAGGTAAATAAGCAGATGGAGAGGAAGGACAGGAGAGGTGGGGGTAAAGAGAAGCACAAACTGGGCAGCTGCATCCCATCCCTGCCTCTAAAGCAACCCCAAATCCCAGTTGCTTGAACTGGTTTTTACTGGGGTTTTGAGCTCACCTGCTTCTCTCCAGCTAATCCCTGCCAGCATCTTCCCTCTTTTGAAGCCAGAGGAGGAAAATAACACATGGATTCACTACCCCATGCTACAAAACATGATAGGAAGCTCCTGGAGGATGAGCTGTGCTGACTCCGGAGTGAGCCTTTTGATATTTGTTGGGCAACCCAGAGCTGGAGCTTGGGAAAGGGCTTTGTGATGATGTACAAGCCTGCAAACAGGATTTTGGGGTCCATATATCATCACAAAACCCTTTCCCAAGCACCAGCTCCAGATTGCCCGACAAATATTGAACAGTGGGCAAGGTTTTTATCCCCATTGGGATTATTTCCCTGTTGGAAATGGCATCGGTCCATGGTAGTCAAAGGTCAACCTTAACACTGGTTGCCCAGCGCCAAGAAATTATTGACAGCGGCTCCTTTTTAATGCTGTTAGTCCATCCCCTCAGCCAACATCGCCGAGATGTTGATCAGCTTTTCTGCATCAGCATATTTCCGCTTCGCCGCCGCGGTGGGAGGAGGAGTTGGGGGAGAGGTGTCTCTCTCTGCTCACGCTTGGGGATGTTAATGGGCATGACGCACCTCGGAGACCCACAGCAGTGCATTACCCAAGGCTGTTAGGAGAGTGTGGGACTGGATTCTTCAGAGCCCAAAACCACCTCCAGCATGGGCTTCATGGGCAGTGCTCTTAGTGCTGGCTCAGCACCAGGCTGGATCTCTCGGTTGGGAATTTGTCAGGGGCTCCCCAACATCAGTTGGGATTTTTAGCTGGGATGCAGCTTGCTTTGACTGTCAGGAGCCCACTCTATGCCTGTAAATCTTTAGGGAAAACCCACATGGACCAGGGCAGCTCCCAGCAGTCTGATCCAGCTCAGCACCCTCCATTCACTCCTCTCCTTTCCCAGTGCTCACCACCAGCATCCCAGTCCATGGGGCTGTTTCATCAGCCTCAGAAAGCCCAGTTTGGGGGGAAAATCTCCTAAAGACCACTGGACACTGCCTCCAGTTACTTTTCCTGGCATGGACCTGTACGAGGCACTGTGAGACGGCGCTGTTTCAGACTCAGCAGGGAAGGGAAAAGTCAAACGTGGCAGCATATTGTGAATTTGACCCCAATTGTCGGAGGTCCCAAGCCCACATGGCTCCTCTCACCAAGACAAGGATGGGACATGATGTTCCCCCCCCGCCCCGATTTTGGGGGTGGGCAGGAACGCTTGCTGGGGCCAGGCTGTTTCCCACCGGCTTGGCAGGACAGATGGATGCTCTGCACTGGGACATCAGAGCCGATGCACTGATTTGGGGAGACAACTTGGCACAAGAACCGCCTCTGCCAAGGGCCACCTGGAGAAACACAACAAAGGAGATGGGGAGGAGGAGGAAGGAGACACCTTCATCCTCCTTGGCTGCCTCAGCTAATCGCTCAAAGGCTGGTCCAAAGGCAGAGAAGAAGAGGCAAAGGGGCCCAAGGTTACAGCATCTCTCCCACCTTCCCAAAGGGTGGGGCCATCCCCTGGTCCTCACTGCTGCCTGGGAGGAGGGTGAAGACCCCAGAAAACAGCAAAAAGCTCCAGATAAGTGGGTTCAGCTGGAGGATCCCCAAGGAAAAGATCCCAAGAGGACATTTGTCTTGGAGGGAATCAACACCATGATGGCTGGAGCTTGGTGCTGGGAGGGCAGCCATGGCATGGCTTTCTGTAGGAGACACAACCTAGTGCCCATTTTTCCACCCTGTGGGTTTGCCATTGCCACCAGCATGTCTAAACCCATCTGTCTTGGTGAGAAAGGGGCTTTTGGTCCAACGAGAGCACCCAAAAATAGCACCCAATGCACTCTGTGCAGCTCTCAGACAACTTATGATCAGGAAGACCAGGTCTCCAGGAGCCCTGGCCAGGCAGGGAAGGGTTAACCAGCCGGGAACCCAAAAAACCCCTAAGTAAGAGGGATGTGGATGCTGCCCTGCTGAAGGTGAACCCAAGAAGCACCATTGTCTGCAGACGTTGATGGGAAGCGACAGGCGAGAGGACACGCTGGGCTGGCAGAATTATCGAATCCGATTAGCCCGCGCGGGAGCTCGCTGGGGGAAAGCCGTTAACCTCTGGAACCGGAGCAGCAACGCGCTCTCCTCCTCCGTCCAGCTTTGCTCTAACCTTTCTTCCCAGACACCGCTGGGTGTTAGGAGTTCATCCTTCCTGGGAATGAACTCTGTTCTACAGGTGGGGAAACTGAGGCAGGAGGTGGAGGGAGAGAGAGGATGAGGGTTACACAGCTCCCCAGGGCACCCTGTTCGTGCATCCTCTGCGATGTACAAAGACAGATAAAGCCATGTGGGCATGGAGAGGAGGAGGAGGAGGAGGCAGCAGCATGCGCACAGGCCAGATGGCTGGATTTAATAATTTGTCCTCCCGCGTTGGGCTCCCACGGCTCTGTGCTGGCACTGCTGCCTGTGCTGGGGCTGGGGGATTTGCCTTGGGCTCGCCCAGCGCCTGCGTCCCACAACTTCACAGAGGTTTCTGTGGGGATTTATCCATCTGAATCCACAGGAAATATATTTTGATTGCTTTCTTGCTTTTAGAGGAGAGAAATATCTCTGCTCTGGCTGGGAAATTGCAGCCTCGGGGTGTTGCATCCGGGAGCAATGAGATGGGGGGAAGATAAAGTAGGGGCAAGCGCACAGGGATTTAATTCCTAATATCTTCTCTGGAGCTGGTGTGGGCAACTTATACCCTAAATCTCTGGTCATGGTGGGGCTGGGGGTGCCCAAAGTGAGTACAGACCCAAAGCAGAGGGTCTCCAATGTTCCCCCCACCTCTCACCTGCAAAAAACAACGCAGGGGGGAGCAATAAAACAACAATTATTGTAATGAATGAAACGTGCTAGTGATTTTTATGATAATTCACCATCTCGTGGGCGACTTGGTATTTGTCCAGCCTCCTCTAAGTAATATTTTATTTATGGGCTCCCCGAATGTGTTGATACAGGACGTTATGCTCTAGGATGATAAAAATTCAATGCACAGGGAGGGGGGAAGGACTGAGACAGAGAACCATGTGCTCTATGGGTGCTCCCCACCATATTGCTGGGGCACGTTGGGGACCAGCTGGATCCGTCTTTTTGGAGCAGCTGGACATCTGCCCTCGCCACGCTTTCGGCTGGCACTTTTCAGAGGTGAAGGGATGGAACAGCTCTGGTTTTGAGGGTAGCAGCTTCACGCTGGCTTCTGGCTCGGTTGCCCCATCACACCTCCTCCCTGCCCCAGCATCCCTCCAGTCCTCTCCTTCAATTTTTGGCAGGGCTCGGGAACAATAGTGGAGCTCTCCCCCCGCTCGCCGATGATGCCGCGTGCCGAAAGCATATGTTTCCCTGGCAACTGCTATTTTGAAGATGCATATCACTAGTTTTCCTGGAGGTACTTGCGTCCTGAGGAGGAGAAGGTCTCTGCCTTCCAGAGGTGGCACTTGAGTTGGAGGCAGGAGTGGAGCAGAGAGAAAAATGAAGGACAAAAGAAAAAATAAGGAGCAGGGTGAGGTGGAGGTGGGGATTGGATTTTTGATGCTCAAAGCATCGCTTTGCCCCTAATCCTTTTCCCTGCACGGGCAGCTCAGCTCCCTGGCTGAAGGAGGGCTGCTCATTGGTACCCAAGCAGGATGGATGCTCCTGGATCTATGCACCTCTGTGGATGCGCTCGGTCTCCTACCTGTGGACAGCTGTGGTTGGCAGCTTGGGTGATGCTGAAAGCTGCTGCCGGAGGGTCTGGGAATGTGATGGTCATGGGAGTGATGCCAATTGGATGCTTCTCCATGCAGTTCCTGAAAGGTGATGGAAAGTCAGCATGTGTTGTGTTGTGCCCACTTCCTCAAGCCAAGCACCGCAGGAAGGGACGATGGCACCAGGGGTGTCCCAAGCGCACCACCCACGTCACCAACAGCTCCCCATGGCCATCACTTACTTGTATTCCTCAATGTTGGTCACAACCCTGGCCACGGCAACCAGGGTCCCTGGTGGGGTGGCCAAAGGGGCTGACAGTCCCCGCAGCAGCACCTAGGGGAGGGTCATGGTGAGGGGTCAACAAATGCTGGGGGGCTGGGGACATCAACAGCCACTGGAGCAGGAAGCAATGTGCAGGTCTGTCCTCTGCAAGTCAAGATGCTCTGCTCCATCCCAGACCCTGCAAAGCCCCCTTGTCACCTCCTGTCCCCAGGGCCACCTCTCACCTCCAAAGCCACGTAACTCAATCCACGGCAGAGAGGGATGATGCTCCCTTTGCGGGTGATGGTGACATGCAGAACCGTCCCCGTGGGGTCCTGTGTCCTCTGCTGTTGGCAGAGAAGAATGAAGCACGGGAGGAGGAAGGGTCAAGGCCACCAAAGGCTGGCGCTGGGCACGCAGACAGCCCATTGTTGGCAATAAAGCACCAACTGATAATTAAAGCTCACTGTCCCCCGGAGCCTTCCCGGAAAAGATCAATATAATAAATTCTTCTGCATTTAAATATTTAATCGCTCCCAGTCTCTGTGCAGGGAAGAAGAAACTCATTTCTGGCAGCCATAGCAAATGGGAGGCTGATCTGGGGGAAGCATTGAGTGAGTTTGTCAGGTCTCAGCTGTACAGGGAGCTATCAGATTAGTCCCTGGGACTGTTAACACATTGGCACGGAGAAATCCCTGCCGAGGGGCTTGGAAAGCATCTTCTTTGTGGGGCTGGGTACCCACCTGCGTTAATTAATGTACAGCAGCTCCTGTTTAATGAATCCTCTGACCTATGGCCACTGCAGAACATGGCCTGGTCTCCCACCTCCTTTCCCAGGATGCTGAGGGTGAAAGCACTTCCCAGCTTGTAATCCCATAATTTTACCTCCATGTTTTCTCACTGGAGATGAAAAAAAGCCCAACACAAGGCCTGCCTTGTTCCCACCTCACAGGAAGTCTGGGCAGCTCTTTGCTCACAAGCCTCTTTGAGCACCTTCCCCAACTTGCCAAATTCAGGATTCCCACCAGGATTATGCTGTTACACAAGGCTCCCTTCACCCACAACTACAGCTGGGGGGAAAATCAGAGTTATAAGGAGCAGGACGGAGGGGTGGGAGCCGTACCTACCAGTACCAGCCTGCAATGGTGGGGCTGGAAGGGCTGGAGATACCGCATGGGCAGCTGGAAGGTCCCCAATGTCTCCTTGGTGGCTTTGTCTGCCACAGTGAGGGTCAGGGCTGGAAGGGAGAAGGTTGGCCATCAGGATGAGCAGAGCTAGCCACAGGATTTGGGGAAGGGGAGATCAGGAGAAGCTATGGGGAGAGGTTTGGGAAAGGGACAGAAGCGATGTGGGGGTCCAACTCATCTTCAGCAGCCCCCTTCCCTTCGCAGTTCATGGTGGGGTGGGCAGGATTGCACCCACCTTGTGTTTATATACACAAGTGCATCCCAAGGAGTCATGGAAAGCACCAGCACAGCTCAGATACCCATTTAAGAACCTGAGATTTCCCAGTGATCCACCTAATCCATCTCCCTTGCTCCATCTCACTCGCCATCATGGCATCTGTCTTCTTGGAGTGCCCGGTCCCCCTTGGTCCTCCCAGCACGGTGGCATCACCTTGCAAGCGTCAGCACCCCTACCTCTTCCCTTAATTTAAAGCAAAGCTGCAATTTAGCTGACAAGCACGAGCAGGAGCGTTTTATAAAAAAAAAAAGGAGCTGATGGAAGGGAAAACCGCCCTCTCTTTATGCTGCCAGCAAGACTTGGGCTTCCCTTCCCCCATCTTAATGACTGTTCACTCTTTAACTCCTGCTTGGCCAACCTGGTGATGCCACAGGTTGTGCACATCCCCAAAATGAAGACAAGGGACCAAGCGAGTGCATGGATTACGCTTTTCTGGGCTTTTCAGCAAGTGGTTGCTTTATATGGCAATTTTTGCTTTTTCTCCCAGCACCTTGTGGAAAGAACACCAGGGAAGATGTTTTGGGGTTGAGAGAGAGACAAACAGTTTTTCTGCAAGTCATCATCAGTAATGGATCATGCTTGGTGGTCCCACTGATGGAAACCATATTTCTGGGCAAGAAAAGGATGGAAACCATATTTTTGGGCAAGAAAAGGTGTGAGCTGCACCTGGAAATGACAGCTCTGAACATGTGGGGGATGAACATCTCCAAATATCTGGGGATGAACATCTCTGGACATCTGAGGATGAACATCTCTGAACATCTGGGGATGAACATCTCTGAACATCTGGGGGATGCTGGGAGATGGATGAACAGGGCCAGAGGTCTGGTTGGGTCCCCCCACATCTCTCCCAGTACCACACAGAACAGGTCCAAAGTTCATTAAAAGCTGCTTGGTTTCATTTAGGTCAGGGCCTAATGGGATTAGGCACGATGTGAAGATTAGCTCCCCCTGTTTGTTTTGCAAGGATCTGATTAGAATCAAATCCCAGCCCCCGATGACCGTGAGTTTTATTGCAATTCCAGACTTAGCAGCTTTGCGTGGGGAGTAATGGCATCATGATGCGAGTCCAACCGATACAAGGTGTTGGAGTGGGGATAGTGGCAGGGAAAGATTTGGGGTTCTCCTCCCTAATGCTGATTCCCATGGGATGCTTTGGAGGATGCCTGGAGCTCAGCATTGTCACCTGCAGGCCTGTCTCTGGTGGCATGACCCTCCTGGTCCTACCACAGCCACCCAGGGCTCGGGGCAAAGGTTGTCCCCATCATGGCCATGCTCTACCCAGGTGCTGCCGGAGGTCCTTTGGAACACAGGCTCTCTGACATCCCAAAATTAACCCTTTGAAGAAACAAGACTCACATCCCAGTCCCCAGCATCCTTGTCCCCATGGTGCTCCAATGCTCTCACCTGCCCAGCTCTCATCTTCAGCATCCATTTCCACCGTCACCTCCTCCTCCCAGGTTGGTGCATGGGTGGGCAGTGAAGATGCATGGGTCACCTCTGACTTCTGCTCATCCCCTCTGCTGGTCTTACTGGGAAGAAAAAGGAGGTAAAACAGGCTGGTTGCTGGGTGAGGAAGGGGAATGTGTCAGCTGGGCCTGGGAGAGGGATGAGCACTATCCTATCAAGCCCCCAGTGACGAGGTTTGCAGCCCCTTTTATCCAAGAGGCTGGTTCAGACCCCAGAGGCTAATTATCCAGTGGTATTGATGAAGGGACAGGGAGGAGGCTGCTGGGAAAAGAGACAGAAGATTGAATGTTAACGACCGCCGTCATTAAACCCATAACAAGGCTGAGCAATAATTACAGCAGTGTTAGTGGCTACAGCCCTGGGTCATTCTTCATCCCTGCTGATGCAAGACCATCACCATTGGGGCTGTTTTGGGGTTGTTCCTCCCACTTATATCAATGGATCATCAATTACTCAATTATCTGTCCCCCAAATAGTGGCATTAGCAGATCTTTTAGGGGGTCTCCACTGCCCAACGAGACACTCGATGTTCTCCTGGGAGTCCCAAGACCATGGCAGAGTCCCACCACCCAGTGATATGATGACCCCAAGCCCTCTCCATCCCTGACTGTATGGCAAGGGTGAATGGTGATGTGACATCAGGCCAATATGACGCAGATGCCCCAGCCCTTTCAACTGGTTGCTCTGGATGCTGAAATGATAAATTGTCTGGTTCTGGCTCCTCCAGGAAAGTTCTTGCTGGAGCAGAACCAACGTGGCTCTTAGGGAGACATTACCAGAACACTGCAGTGACTGAGAGCAGATGGTGGCACTTTGCCACCTCCTGGGAGGTGGAGACCCCATCTCTGGGGGAAAGGAGATGATAAAAGTCCTCCCAGCTGCAGCGTGAGTTCCAGGAAGTGGTGGGACCAAGCAGGTTCATCCCAGAGGTACAAGCTGGATGGGAAGATGCTCCACGCTTGCAAGAACTCCATTCCCTCTTGTTGCTGGAGAGCCTGGTCTTATGGACCCTCAACCACACTGCATCCTTGCCCCATACTCTTCTCCTTTATCCCATGTGTCCCCTTCCACACTGGAGAAGCCCACCTGCATCCCGCAGGGATATAGCCAAGCTGGCCGGCTCTGGCAGGTGGGAATTAGCACTGGGCTGGCACCATTATGGAGGGGCTGGAAGAAAATCGGCTCTCCAGTAATGAGCTCTGTGGGGGATTGCTCTACCAGCAACGTGCTTGGAGTCCGAATGAAGCCAGACCTGGGCTGGGGGGGGTGGGAAGAAGTGGAGGAGGAGGGTGAGAACTGGCTGCTCTGGGCCTCCTTCATTATAGACTTGCCTAAGGACGAGAGAGCATTCAAAAAGAGCTGTGAAGTGGAGAGGGGGAGGAAAAAACCCACTAACAGTACAACACGTGGGGATGCGCTTTAAAATCAAATTAATAGGCTGGGGGCAGCAGGCACCGCAGAGAGCAGGGATGGTTTGATGTCTCCTCACCCCAGCCAGCCCCAGACCTGCTGGAGGGGCAGGAGATATGGTCTCCAGCTGCCCATGGGACCACATGCCTTGGGGCAGGACATGAGCGGAATGGACCAAGAAATGCTCCTCTGACGTACTTGCGCTACCTCCAATGCTTCGCTCTGCCGTGCGGGGATGAGCCAGCCACCCACCGCTGAGATAAAAGATAACAACAATAAAAAATAATGATAAAAGATAAAGACAAATGCCCCCAGGGAGTTATTATACATCAACGTCTTGGCTCTGCTGCTCAGGGACAACATCACGCAGCCATCCCGCTGCGAGTGACACCTGGATGCCCAGCAAAGGGCTTGGCAGGGCTGTGCCCAGCCCTTGTAAATATTTATTTATCCAGCATTATAAATTATTATCTCTACAGGATAAGTTACTACTTGCGGTTGTTATTGCTGCTGAGGCAATGTAGTGGTGCAGGCACATCGTTCTGGGGGAAGAAAAATCCCGTGCGACGTGATTATGGTTTATAGGACTGAAATTCAGGTTGTTCCC
>NW_010331488.1:14099-27102 GCF_000700745.2 Antrostomus carolinensis
TCCCCACACTGTGCTCAGTGCCAAGCTGGGGGAACTCAGGCACGGTTTGGCTAAATAAATCCAGATAAATAAATCACAGAGGTATAAGAGCAATTTCTGAAAAGATTCAGGATGAGAAGGAATAATTATAATTTCATTTTCCCTTTGAGAACTCTAATTTTTACTTTGCTCCTGACCCTCTAACCTTGGGATGGGCCATCTTCATCCCACCATCACCTAAGCTGGGTGGCTGGGGTGAGGAGAGGACCCCCAAAGACCCCATTTCCCACATAATTTCTGGGAATATGAGCTGAGCTCCTGATTTATTTAGGGACACATCGCTGCCCCATATAGAACTACAATCAGAGCCCCCATCCCCCAGGCTGGGAGCAGATGACGCATTCAGCAGCGACCTTGAGTTTCTTCTCTTGGCTTTGAAGAGCAGAAAGGAAGAAGCAAGAGGTCCTTTCACCAGCTGGAGGTACTCAATGGAGAGCAGAAGGCGGTTGGAACCAGGTGCTTTGTGCTGTTAATTGCAAACACACCTGGCTCCGGAGCGCCAAGGTCATCACTGCTTCACGCCAGTCTTGGAGCAATTTATCTGTGTGCATGCGGGGTGAAAGGAAGATGGAGAGCAAACCCATGGGTGGTCCTGAAAGCAGGGAGCAGGGATTTGCTCAGCATTCTGAGGATGAGGAGCAGAGCCAAGCCCGTGCCAGGTCACTGAAGCATGGAGGAGAATAACCATCTTCTCTGGGGCAGGGATGAACCCAATCCCATCAGGATGCCTGTGCAGGCTTCTCCTGCTGCTCATGGTCTTTCAGATTCCCTCTGCCAAGCCTTTCCCTTCCCAATCCTATGCACCAAGAGCTGGAAGCGATGCCACAACTCTGGACCACTGTGGGATGCCAAATCCGGGCAGGAGCGACTGGGCACAGCCCCAAAGGGCTGGTGTGAGTGGAATTGCTCTCTTCCATCCTGCTCCTGATTTTTGGGGATGGTGGACTGGATGCCAGCAGTTTGGGTTCAGGCTGGCTCTGCCGGTAGTACCCAGTCACTTCAAGGGGAGACCAGTTGCCACCAGGTCCCCACTGGCCCATCCACCGACTGATTCTCTTTCCCAGCCGTAAAAACCCCACCTTTGAACTGCAACATAAAACAATAAGTGATTCCCTTCCGCCTTGGCTCCCTCACTATGGTTACTAAAAGGCCCCTCATGTGTCCTGCATCCCTAATATCCCCCCTCCCCTCCTCTCCCTCACTCCCCCGTTACCATGGCAATGCGGTGATGGAGCAGCACCAGAATGTAAAGAGAGACGGGCTGATCACACGCCACCCTCACGCTATCATTTAGGATATTGATGTTTAAATCTCCTGAGATGATCTGGGTGTAATTGGTTTATGGAAATGGAGACAAGTCCTGCAGTGGAGTTACTCAGGATGTTGGGGCGGAGAGCAGGTCCTTGGTATGGGGAGGGGTGGGAAAGAGGGGAAGGGGTGATGAAGGGGTGGCAGTGGGGGCTGCCAGGTGCCAAAAACCCAGCAATGGAGAACCCTCCTGCCCAGGGAGTCTCTGGGATGTCTGACACAGCTGACGCTGGGCATCATGGAGAAAAGGCACGTTGTGCCCTGTCGATAGACCTTGGCACCCCCTTCACCACCGAGCTCAGGGTTTCTACAGCAGAAAACACTCAACAAGCAACAGGTTGCTGTACATGCTTGCAGAGATCATGTTTCCAGGCTTTCACAACCCTGGCTGCTGATTTTCCCCAACAGATGAGCCCCAACCCTGCTTCCCTTTCCCCCACATCAATGCACCCCTTGGGTGCCTGTCCACCACCAACCCAGAGAAACCAAACTCCACAGGGAGCTGGGTGATGCTCTGACGGCACCACTAGCTGCTTTCTCCCTCTTTTCCAGTGTACTGAAGCTGCTCAGCCTCTTGGAAGGGCTCTTTGGGATGGCAGTGCCGAATGGAACAGCCTCGCTCTTAACACAGACCAAAGCCTGACCGGCTAATTGAGTCCCCCGGCACATGCATAATGCATGAGGAGCCAAGTTCTCCTTACACAAGCATCCTGTTTTATTTATTAAAACACTCTTTTATTTATCGTGATATCATCCCGAAATCCAGGCAGCATTACTCGGTGGATTCTTTCACATCAGTTTATACTTTCAATATTAGAGGTGCTTTCTTCCTGACGTCCCAGTGAGCCAAAGTACCCTCCTCCCAGCAAGGAGGGCATCGCATGGAGGTGATGCTTGTGTATGTTAGAATCATAGAATGGTTAGAATTGGGAGGGACCTTAAAGATCATCTAGTTCCACCCCCCCTGCCATCAGCAGGGACACCTCCCACTAGACCAGGTTGCTCAAAGCCTCATCCAGCCTGGCCTTAACATTTCCAGGGAGGGGGCATCCACAACTTCCTTGGGCAACCTGTTCCAGTGCCTCACCACCCTCACAGTGAAGAACTTCTTCCTAATATCTAATCTAAACCTGCCCTCTTTCAGCTTAAAGCCATTTCCCCTTGTTCTATCATTAACTGCCCTTATGAAAAGTCCCTCCCCAGCTTTCTTGTAGCCCCTTCAGGCACTGGAAGGCTGCTATAAGATCTCCCCGGAACCTTCTCTTCTCCAGGCTGAACGGCCCCAACTCTCTCAGCCTGTCTTCATAGGAGAGGTGCTCCAGCCCTTGGATCATCCTGGTGGCCTCCTCTGGACTTGTTCTAGCTGCTCCATGTCTCTCTTGTGTTGGGGGCTCCAGAACTAGACACAGCACTCCAGGTGGGGCCTTACAAGAGCGGAGTAGAGGGGCAGAATCACCTCCCTGGACCTGCTGCCCACGCTGCTCTGGATGCAGCCCAGGATACGGTTATTTGCCTTCTGGGCTGCAAGCGCACATTGTCTGCTCGTGTTCAGCTTCTCATTCATCACCACTCCCAAGTCCTCCTCTTCAGAGCTGGAAGTTATGTTGCCACTAAAGAGGCTGTAAAGAGCTAATAATATGGTGACAGTTCCCAAACCCTTTCACTATGTCCCCGTTGCCCCCCTTTGCAGATGCTGGGTACTCACACGATGACGTACGGCCATGGCACCCGGCCTTCCTGTGTGGCTGGCAGGTTGGTGGCACCGTGGAGGGTGACGGTGATGGCTTCCTTCCCCAAGCAGGCTATGTGTCCCCTGCCAGCTCCTGATCCGTGCCTGGGCTCCTCAGTCCCGGCAGGGGACTTGGATACCTGCTGAGAGCAAATGGGAAGGATGGTGAGACTGCAAAGGTGCAAGCATGTCCCCATTACCCAACCTTCCCAGCTCAATGCTGAGAGCCCAGATGGGGGACATGATGTCCCCAGCACATCCCCATCACCTGTATTTGTCCCCACAGCCTGGATGGAGGAGAACGAGTGGAGGAGAACACCAGGGAGCTGGTGTTCCCAGCAGGTCTCCATTGCCCAAACTGGTCCCTACACCTTTTGCTCCACATTGAGAGCCTGGATGAAGGCGAACAAGCCGGGGTGATGATGTTCCTGACACATTCCCATCACAGCTACCTCTTCCCTGTCCCCAGAGCCCAGCTGCAGCTCTACACTATGGATGTCACCATCCTATGGCAGGGCCACAGCAGGTGCCATGCTCTCTGGGAGGATGCCCAGCAGTGTGAGAGCATCCTGCATGGGGCGAAACCAGCCCAGCATCTCTGCTCAGAGTCCTAACTACACCATGATCCAGCCAGAGAACCCAAGCCAGGTCACCAAAGTGGGGATTAACTATCTAAAACATCTCCTTTTCCTCCAGGATCTTCTGACCCCTGCCATCCCCCTGCTCCCACTCTGGCCAGCCCAGGCATCTTGGCAATTTACAGGGACTCAGCAGAACTGGGATTTCAGAATAATCTGGGAAGAAAAGGGGAGAGCATGGATGCTCCCCCCATCCCAGCTCATTAATTCCCACCAGCTGATGTGATAAGGAGCAGCAGAGCCTCAAGCTGCTGCTCCTCGCCTGCGGGGGGACTGTCCCCATCCCCATCACACCCTGTCCAAGTGAGAGACGGTGTCATCACCCCCACCAGCTGCATCCTCACCGTGCCACCATCCCGGGCAGCACACAGCATTAACACACCAAATACTGCATAAAGCTGAGCCTACAAGGGGTTAAAACCCACCCTGCACCATTTCAGAGCCTGAAAAGCAAACCCTGCCTGCATCCTCCTGACCTCCTGGGGTTGCAGCAAGAGCTCCAGCCCAGCAACCACCCCGTGGGCTTCTCAAATCTGCTGCCTGCAAATCCCCTCCGACACATTGCTTTGCCTCCAAACTCTGTAATGAGGGGCTGGTTCATCCTAAGACCTTTCTCTTGTTGCTCCTGAGGCTGCCCAGATGCAGCGATGATGGCCTTGGAAGCAAGGAGGTGAGCCACCCACCCTGGGGGTTAACAAACCCAAACCGGAGGATTGCCTGGGGGATGGAAACCTGAGTGCTCTGATCACCAACAGCCTGGAAAAATATTTAAATCAGCTTTTTCCATCCCCTCTTTTTTTTTTTTTTGCTGTCGAGGCTGGGTGCTTGGGACCAGCTCAGCACCAGTGACAGCCCCAGGGAGCAGAAACATGGAGAGAAAGTGGGGGAGGATTCTCCGACCTGCTGAGTGGATGCGGGAAATGGATCCCAATCCCATCCTGGCTCTGTGGCAATTATCCCCCTGTCCAGTGACCTTGATGAAGAGGGGAAATTACAGGTTTTCTTGACACGATGTGAGATGTTACCCATCAAGTGATGCCACATAGACCTGAGCTTTGCTCTGTTCCCTGCCCAAGCACCCCAGCTCTCCCTACATCCCCAAAACCACAGCACTGCAAGCCCTGATACCTTCCCAAGGCTTTTCCAGAGAGGAAGGAAAACGGGGTATGCATAGAAAAGCATAAATGCTATCCTAAAAAAAACCCCCAAACCATGATTTTGTCCCATCCCAGCATCCACAAAGAGTATTTGCACCCCGAATACTCACTAAAATCCCAATGTAGAGGAATGCCAGCTGGCAGAGATGGGAAACAACCTTGCTTTGAATTGCATGGACACCTCTGAGCTCATTATTAGTGTCCTGCTCTGGGGGACCCCAGACCCTAGGGTTCTGCATCAGTGTCCCAAATCACATCCTTATTTATAGCTCCAATTCACTATTTTGGGACATTTTCCTGCATTTTCCCTGTTTTCTTTCACATTCCCGATAACAGAAGTAGGTTTCTAAGCATATATCTCCATACCTACCATTTATATTTACATCTCCCTAAAAAGCCAAGTAGGTTTTACTGCCAACAATGCTTCCAGTAGGATAATTAGCGAGGGGTTTTAATAGCAAATTCATGAGCGGTTAAGCTAAGTAAAACTCAGCAGGAGAACAAAACATTTTAAAAATAGCAGGTGTGAACAATGCCAGGATTCACAGGCAACCCATACCCAAAACCCTAAGCAAGGCTGTGATTAACTATTGAAAAAAAACCCCCAAAACCCAGTTACTATTCAAAGCCAGAAGGAAATTCAGTATTTCTTCCAGAAATGAGAGTACCTGCAGTTCCAGGTAGAACCCATGCTTGATTTTCTGCTCTTTTAAGCAGTGGAAAGCAAAAATTATCCATCCCTGCCAAGCTGTCACCCAGGAGGCTGTAACCTGTGGCTTGCCAAGCTGGGAAAAAAAAATAAAGTCCCCATGTCACCAAGGTACTCAGCTGGGGACACTAGGTGTTTTAAACAGGTTCCTTGGATCATCACTGACTCCTGCAGAGCATCTTGAGCATCTCACATGATCCACTGCCCCAATCCCATGCAGCACCTTAACCCCGAGCTGGCCTTAAAACCTCCTTAATGACAATTATTAATTATTCACACTGCCACATCATGAGGAGTTTGATTAACAGCTCCTGAGCTGCCATCATTGTAATTTGTTTTTCTATCAACTCTTTTATCATCTTGAAAGAAGCACGGGGATGCAGGCAGCTCTTCTACAACAACGACCAGCCAAGATTAAATTGCTTCTGGCTGTGGGTTGACAAGACATAAATAGCCTCAAGAGCCCAACATTTAGTTTGAGGAGGACAGCCCGGGCTGGGAGCCAGCAGGGACCTCTAGGAATGTCACCTCCTGGTCCTTCATAGCTCCCTAGCCAAAGCCAGGAGCGATGCTGCCACGGGAGCGGGGATCTGCTCCTCTACGGTGGGAATGCTCATAATCCTGAGCTCCTCCCTACCCCGGCAATTTATGAGCGACTGTTGGGAACGTGACAGCTTTATCTTTCTCCTGAGACTTCATAAAATAATAGTAGGCTCCATAAGCGAAGATGGACTGAGGCTGGTGTGAGTTTTCCTACGTGATGTCTCCCTAGGCTCCTTTCAAACCTCCTTATGGCAGGAAGCAAGCCGCTTCCCCTCCCCTGGTAGCCAAGAAGATGAGAAAAAAAAATGCTACTTGGCTTTAAACAAGCAGCAGAATCAACCCACAGGTTACTCCTCCAGTGACCTGCTAGACATCAGGTAGGGCTGGAGCATGGCCAGGACATCCCAGAGCCAGGCAGGACATCCCAGAACCAGGCAGAACATCCCAGAGCTGGGTCCCCACATGTCCTTTGGGACATCCTAGCAGATCCAGCCACCTCTCAGGAGCTAGACCTCAGGGATCTGGGATGTGAGAGCATGCAAAGAGTTGCTGGCACACCACAGGGCATCTCTTGATAATGGGGATGAGCTGTCAGCTAACAGCCGACTGGCTCCGTCATGGGCAGTGAGCAAGCACTCACCTCCAGGCATGGGGAACTGGGAAGGAGAGGGGGATTTTATATATCATCAGGCAGAAAAATGGGGTGAAATATGGCTTTATAAGCCATGAGCCACCCAACAAGGACTTCGTGGCTGATGGGTGAGCAGATGCAGCCACTTTGCCCAGGCCAGCGTTCTCCCAACAAGCCATACAAGGGACAATTTAAGATCCTAAATTCAGGGTTTTCTGGGGGTGGGAGATGTGTTGCATCCTGTCTGCACCATGTCCTGCTGTCCCCAGGCTCCATGTCCATCCCCACCAGCCCATACTGTTAGGGTACGTGACATCCCACAGCCATACAGGTTTGTTCCCCACCATGAGCATCACGGCTCCTCGTCTGTCTGCCCCCACTCTCCAAAGCAACTGGAGCCTCGGCGTTAATCAGATTTGAGGCTGTGAAATCTTATTTGAAGATTTATTAATGCAGAGCTGGCATGACACAGGCCCCGGCCTGTCTCCAATGAGCAAAACAAGGAAAGCAATCTAGCTGGTTAAAAAAAAAATGCATTGCCCGGAACAGGCTCGGGGGAGCCGGCCAGAGGAAATTAGAGTTAAAAGGAAGATTAAAACAGGATCAGCATTCTTCTGCCTTCCACTCATGGGAGAGGAGCATCAATGGGCCTCCCCAACACCATGGTCCTTCAAGCAGGGATGCTGTCCCTTCAAAGCAAAGGGGTTTTATGGCAGATGCCACCATCTCTTTGCATCGGTGGAAGGCACATGGGCTCGTCCATGCTTTGCTGCTGCAGCACAGGGAGATGTTATCCTGCTGGGTCCAGCCATGGATGCTTTGCTCGGACATCGCTGAGGCTTTGCTCCTTGGTGTTTTGGAGCTGCTTGGCATAGGATGGGAGGAGAGCACAGCCTCCATATAACAACACCTACAGTTAACATCTCTTGGAGAAACCTTTGCCTTTGAAAAATAACCTCTAGGATGACACAGAGGTGGGTGCACAAGGCAAGGAACGACCATCAGCTTCCCAAATGAAAGGAGCCAGCACACATGTGGTTTCCATTTCTAGATTTCCATTTTGAGGAGCTAGCAAGCATCTCCTCCCCCCTGCAAAGACTCTAGACTCTGGCAAGCGCCACTCAAAATGCAGCCCTACAATAAACAACCAGATGGTGGGAGAACTTCAGCTTCGCTGCCAGCCAGAGCTTGTGTGGTTTTTTTGAAGCAAACCCAATTGTATTACAAGGGGTATTTCCCAACACCTTCACCCAGCAGGTTCAAACCACCCTCCAAAGAAAAAACACCCAAAAGGTTCAAGCCCTTTAGTAGACCCTCAGCAAAACAAAAGTGAGAGGAAGAAAAAGCAAACTCTGTTTATTCAGCATTTCATCCTGCCAGCCTCAACCCTCCCCACTGCTCCCAGTAACCCCCATTGCTGTGGGCAGACACAACCGCTCCGCTCCCATTTCCAAGGCAGCAGCGGGGCTGGAGGAATTTTTTTTCTTAGATTCCAGCTGAGCTCAATATATTCTTCTTCTTATTATTTTTAAGCAAGTTGTTTCCTGGAGGGGACCCTGAGGGAGCTCGTTAGAGATCACAGGGTGGTTTTGGGGCACTGAGATGGAGAATGCTCTCCCCATCAGCACACGACTCCGATCCAATTTCCCTTCGGAGCCCCATTGCCACCGGTTGGGAATCCCTTTGGGCTAAAATTTGCCAAATTCATTTTCCTTCCATTTATGTAGAAAACTCCCAATTCACCTGTCAAATAATTAAATGGGCCGGCAGCCCAGCACCGCCTCGGCTGCTCCATCAGGAGAGTTTTACACTTTCTATATTTATCAGTGGCACAGTGCAATTTCCTCCCCCCTACCTCTCAAAATGGAGCAATTTTCTCTTTTTAACCCCATTTGCTTTTCTCGTCAAGGCAGTTATTTGACACTTAAAAGGACATGATGACTTAAATTGCAGGAATTAAAGCTAGCAGCCTCCAAGCACCCGACAAGTTTGTGTTTTACAGACAAGCAAATCGAGAAGCAGCTTGGCAAAAAACCTCTTGAGGATCTGTCTTCTCCATCTGAGATTTTTCTCCATTTTAGTTAAGAAAATGTGAATTGTCCACCCTGTGCCAGCCCGTTTCCATGCTAGATCTCCATCTAGGCAGGAAGAAGTGTGCAGAGAATGGGACTTTGGGATCAAGCTGGGCAACTCCTTGATGTTCTGATGAAGAATATCAATTCCTTGCAACATCTCACTAGAAACACCAAAAAACCCCCATCTTTTAGTAAATTAGTAAATCAGAGCTATGCAAGCAGCACCCTAAAGCCATTTGCCTCAGGTTCCCTTTTTCCCATCTCCCTCTGGCATGGAGCGGGGATTATCAAGGGATGTTGAGAGCTGGGGGAAGGCGAAGTCCCTGATGAACCCATCAAGATGCCCTCCTCCCCAGGCTGACAGCTTTTCAAAGCCCAACAAATTGCTTGCCAGAGAGGTGTTATTCATCTCACCCGCATCCCGGGGCAAGCCCTGCTGGTAAACTTTATTTTTCAGCTTCATTAGGCGTTCAGTGAGTCGAGGCAGCTCCAGCCCCTCACCCTGGTGTTGGGGTGACAAGCTGGGGAGAAGGGCTGGACCCTTGCCACCTTCCCGGTGTAGGCCACTGTCATCGGGATGAGTGATGGATGAGCCAGCCAAGGGTGAGACGGGAGACACATGCCATCCATCACCCGCTAACCGAGACGTCTGCCCCAGCCCTGCCGCTCCGGTGATGGGAAGACAGAAGCTTTTATCCACCATGAGCACTCAGCGAGACGAGGTACATCATGAGGGCATCTGCATCCCGACACGAGGATCCGCATCCTGATGCGAGGATCCACATCCCAGCAGGAGCACCATTACCCTGCCTCTGCAGCCTTGCTCCCCTGACCACTGCAGATGGACAGAAATGCAACATCTCAGCCCAAAACCATCCTCCAAACCCTTGGTGCTGACAGATGGTTGAGCCAGGCTTATAAATGGGTTTTTGTTTGATTTGAGGTGTTCAAGAAGAGGCCAAGGCTGGGCTCTGCTCCCCACCAACTGAGGAAGCTAATGCTGTTCTCAACCTGCCATCCACACCTGATTGGTGGGGAGATCTCTGTAGGACATCTCTCAGGATGTCCTACATGCTTCAGCCTGAATTCCCCCCAAAAGGACCTAAAATTAGTCCAGCTGTGGCTCAGACTCCCCCAGATCCCTGTAACGCACTCGGTGCTCAAGGAGTCATGGTTTTATTTTCCATATCCCGCTTAAAAAAATGAAGTTGGGTCTTATTCCTGGGGAACTTTTTTGCTTCTCCCTGTGGTTTATGTCACATCAAGTCACTTTGCACCCGCGCACGCTTCGCTAGGGAAGCTGTTTATCTCCGTGGGGAATCCAAAGGGATAAAGCACAGTATAAATGGGGCCAGGAGAAGGTTCAGTCCCATTTCTACAGACCTGTTGAAGCTCTATAAGATCAGAGCTCGCCTTACATGGGGTGGATGGGGTGTGCTTACCCCATCTCCCTGGTACCCCTGCGTTCTTGCAGGCTGGTAAACAAGGGAGATGGAGCAGGAACACGAGCTATGTGCAAAATCATTTGTTTGATGCTGAAAGGCCGCAATTCCTTGTACCCTGACAGCAACAGATTGCTGTTTTGGGATGGGCGCCTCACTGCCAGCTGGTCTGAGGAGACTGGAAACAAACCATCTTCCATGGGCTTGCAACCAAGTCCAACTGCCAAGGAGATCTCCAAAAGCTGGCTCCTTCCCCTCCAGCACCACATAGACCTGCTGGAAGTGGAACAGGGATGGTTCCTCAAGAAAGGGACTGAATTCCACTGACCTGGGGGCTGATTCTCCATACTGGGCCCTATCCTCTACTGCAAAGTCCCCAGGGGTCAAGCTGAGCCCTGTCCCTTTTCCTTCATCACTCCCTGGGATCCCTGGAGCTGACAGCCATCCCAGTAACTGAGAAATCATCCACGGCACGTTATTGATATGCTCGGTGCTGTGCCCAGGTCCTGGGACAATTAAGGATCTGTCTGCCTTCATAACACACGCGAGGCATTTGAACAGCCAAGCAGAGCCTCCCACTTCGTGCCTAGGAATACATTATCCGCAGGTTTCAGCGAGATGAGAAAATCATTATCCACGTGCCTTGGCCTTTCGGGTGGAGCTCAGCACCCATCCATCACCCTCAGCATCCTGCAGATGAGATGCTTGGCACGGAAGGAGTGTCAAGGAGCTGGTACCCCCCTGGGATGTGCCTGCATGTCTTGGCCATTTGGGAAAGCAAAACAGATGGATCCAGATTTATCAGGACACCAGTCCAGGCAGCAGCCCTGCAATGGGACCCCTCTGAAGTTTCCCCTCTCCATGACCCAGCATTGCTGACTCACCAGGCTATTGATCACCCAAGTCTTGCCTGAATTTAGGAAGATATTTCAGTTCTGAAACTTCAGTTTAGGGTTCACCTTCCCCAGGCACAGCAGGATCAACACGCAATGCCTCAAGATGCTCAGGTTTGCACCACCAAGAGTCAAAATAGCTCCAGACTGACAAGCATGTCCCATCACTTCAGCTTGCTCTGGGCTGCAGCATCCCAGAAGTGCTTTTGGAGATTTAAACTCCTTTCCAGCTCCACCTGATCCATCATCCTTCCCCATAACCCAGCACAGCTCAACCACCCTCCAACACGTTTTACAACAGTCAAGCCCTCCCAGGAGGGCGGGGAGCCAACATCCATCCTCCACCTCCCAGCTTTTAATTCTTAAATAAAAACCATCCTGGCAAATACTTGCCGGGTGACATCAGCAGCAGGTGATTTATTGCATTCCCTCCAGAGGCCCAGGAGCAAAATTGCATTTGCTAATGCTTCTCCTTACGCCCCTGCCTCTGCTCCGCATCCCGCTCCGCATCCCAGCTGATTGCTATCGATTTCCGTTGCTTTTCCACAGCTCAAAAGAGTTTAAGGTCTAGACGTTTGCTGAGCAAACTCAATCAGGCTTCATTAATAAGCGTTGCTGGCCAGTAAATTTTCGGTTGATGGGGCTGAGGATAACGCTTCCACTTGAAAAATCAAGAGAGGCCAAGTGCTGCTGCTGGGGTCTGTGATGCTCAGCATCCTGCCTGCAGCACTGGGAGGGGACAGCTGCCCTGGGGAGGGGCTGAGCAGCTTTAGAGGGGCTCATACAACCCAAAACTCCTGTGAAATTCATGGACTGAGTGCTTCAGAGCCATCACCAACACATTTATCCTGAGAACAACATAATTTTTACCCTACAGCCACACCAACATAGTCACCAGGATCAAGAAACTTGTGTCCTGCAGGTAGGACATCCTGATGATGGCATCTCAAGGGACAAGCCACCATTTGTGGGGTCCCTTGTCATCTCCCCACCACAGCAGCCCTTATCTGGGCGGGTTGAGTAAAGGCTGTCAGCCCCATCCCTCAGTCAGCAGCATTTACTGGTGGCCCAGAGGCTGAAGAAGACCTTGCCATCAAGCCCACCATCTCTAGCATTCCCACTAGCCCAACTGGAGGACGTGAGGGACGCCCTGGAAGGAGAAGAGAGCCCTGAGGATGCCTGGGGAGGTTTCAGAAGATCAGTCTTGTCTCCGGTGCTGTAATCCAGCTTTCTTGAGCAATGTTTTCACAGGTGGACAAGACACCTCTGAGAGCAGCATAGACAACATCGTCATCAACAAACGTGTTATTCTTAGAGCGAGATGCAGGAAATGGAGCCCCTGGGGTAAGGGTTGTCTTTTTTTCCCTTTATTTAGGCAGCTTTTAACATAACTAAGGAAAGAGAAATGCACATTCTCTGTCTGCCTCTGCTCTGCCCTATGGTTGCTGCCAGTATTAGAAGTCCAGATTTGAGCTGCAAGATGAAATATTTAAGGTGTGTCAGCCTCAGATGCCTGCAGTTAGCATTTTAAGAGCTTCTAGGTGACACCATCCACTGCCTGGGGACCTCCAAGCCTGCAGGGCTGCCTTTTGGTACTAGAAATGCCAAGTTTGATGACCCGTTCCCCCATTCCCATGACCAGGATGGAGGTGGCCATGTCCCCTTGCATCCCTCCACCTCCTCTCCAGCACCACAAAGCTCTAATGGGAAGCTACTATAAATAATTCTCTATTTTTTTATTAATTTAGGATGTTGTATCCAGCAGCTGCACTCACCTGCGCTGGCGAGGAGGCCAGATCCGGGCTGTAGCTTGGAGAGGAGAGGTGGCAGCTGCTGCGG
>NW_010331488.1:27123-27827 GCF_000700745.2 Antrostomus carolinensis
TTCAGCAGTTGCCTTGGGGCAGGCACTGAGGATGAGGAGGAGGAGGAAGGATGCTCATCTGCTGAGTCATCTGAGAGCTCCGGGGAGGAGCTGAGCACAGGATCAGCCAGAAGCCTCTGAGGGTAAGAGAAGAGGTTTGAAGACCCAGCTTTGGGCACCAGCACCCATTTTCCAGTCCTCCCAGTGTGACCCATACCATCCCCCCTCCCATCCCAAGGACATCCCTTTAGCATCCCAACTCCATCCTTGTAACATTCAGCTCAGAATCTCACCCTTCAAGAGCAGAACTTTTACAAGAAATAACCCCCCCCCCCCAAAAAAAAGGCTTTTGAAAAGAAATACCCCCCCCCCCCCAAAACAGGGGGGTTTAGACTTACAGACCTCCCTCCCAAACAGCTCCCCTTCACTATATCCCCAGGGATTGCTCCTCCACAGCCCCAACTACTGCAAAAAAACCCCCAAAAACAAACAAAAAAACCCTAAACACCCCCCCCAATTTATTCTCATTCAAAAAAATTATCATATTAATAAGCTTTTTAGCAGCCCAGCCCTCCCTCTATCTTTCATAGGGATCACCTGCCCAGCTCCCAAGTGCCTGTGATGGAGACCAGTGGCCCCTCAGCCCTTAAAAGAAGGAGGCAGAGGAGGATAGGGTGCTGCTGAGGAGCTTCATGCTTCCTGGGGTATCTGCTGGAGAGGCTGGC
>NW_010331488.1:27842-34978 GCF_000700745.2 Antrostomus carolinensis
GAGATCTGGAGGGGTTCAGTAGAAGGACTGGAAGCTCTGGTCCTGCTGCAGATGGTTTGGGTGAGATCAGTGAGGTGCTTAGCACCCTGGGGTGGGTAGAGCCAGGTGAACACTCCATGAAGGTTCTGTCCCTGCAGCTTTTTGACTGCAGGACCTTCTTTACTGACTTTCTTTGGGTGGTTGGTCTCTCACCAAGACCCTGTCTGCAACTTGAGCTTGTCCCAGATTGCTCCTGTCCTGGACAAAGAGGGTCTCTCACTTTGGTGGCAGGTAGGGGACAGGTACTAGGCTTCTACCAGACAATATTGAGGAATGAGGGAGGGGAAACTGAGGCAGGGCTGTGCTGTTTAGAAAATATACTCCCTGAAAGCCATAGAGGCCTTTCCCTTTTTTCTAGCTGGTGACCATGTAGGGTCATCTGGCTACCCCAGGGCCAAATCCTGTCCTAAGCAAACTGCTCTGCTCTTGTTTTGGTGGAACACAGGATCTATCTGACCACTCTGACACCTTGTCCTCCCCCAGTCTGGGCTCCCATACCTGGGGGGAGGAGATATGGTCCTCGGTGGGCATTGAGTGATATGCAGACTCAGGTGTACGGAGCCAATGGCTGGGGACAGGGATGCCCAGGGATGGAGATATGGATGCTGGAGCTGTGGCTGCTGCTTGCTGGTCATCCTGGGTGCTGTGGGAGAGCGATGGGGGTGAAGCCAGCATGGTGGGTGGCCGGTGCTCATGTAGGGATGCAGTGAAGGCCAACCTCCCGCAGTGCATGGCTGGCTGCTCGCTGCCCACCCGCAGCAAAGCCATCACAGCACTGTAGCGATACCAATCCTCCTCCTTCCCAGCAGAGAGCTTCATCTGGGGCTGGTTGGTGCGGGGGTAGATGGCGAAGAAGGCTTCACCCACCCGCCTGCTCCTCCTCATACTCTCTGCCCTCCCTGGGAAGCTCAGGGCCTCGATGTGGAGCCGCACATCATGGTTCTTGTCGTTCTTGCAGAAACCTGCCGGGAGCCATGGAGGGGTTGAAGCCTTGCTTAGCAGGGCTGGTGGTCCCAGGAACACCTCCTGGGCTCATCCATCAGCAGCCCAGGTTAGCTCTGCTCTGTGAACATAAGCAAATAGGTTTTCCAGCTTGGATACATCTAGATCTTGGGTGGGGGTGCTTGTATCATTAGTGGTGTTGACCCTACTGTCCAAGCTGGACCTGCCTTATCTACCCCACTAAGCTCAGACAACTTTGACTCCAGCTCAGGAACTTGCTGCTGGGGCAAAGAGGTCTGCAAGCCTGAGACAGGCTGTGCTTGCTGCAGAGCCATGCTCCTGGGTCACCTCTGCTACCAGCCCATCCCCATGGCATCCGGCCTCTTACCTCTGGGCAGAGTGAAGGTGAATTTCCTCCTCTGGAAGGAGCAGATCTGGTCAAGGTTGCTCTGCTTGACGGTGTCAGTGATGCCGGTGCTGCTCCAGCTGACGTCCCCGCTGTTGAAGCGGAGTTGGATGCCAATGCCAGAGCTCTGCAGCAGTGGGTTCTCCACAGTGAGCTGCAGGGCGTAGAGGCCTGGCTGGTTAAACTGGGCACTGATCACCTCAAACTCAAAATCCAAGGTCTTCTCCTCAGCCTTCAGCCGAGAGCGCTGCAGCGTCAGGGGTATGCCAGGGTCCCCTGCTTTGCCTGCCATGGGGATGGAGATGGGATCTGGAGATGAAGCCTCCTGGATGGTGGGGATTTTGCAGATCTCTGCCCTGGAGCAAGCCCTCTTGGAAGCCTGGGGCAGGTTCTTGAGCTTCTACCCTTCTCCTCTCTGTCGGCAGAGAAAGTGCCTGGGGGTGCTGCTGGGTGTGTGTTGGCTTCACACCTCTGCAGGCAGCTTTCAAAGGCAGCAAAAAAGGAAAATAAATCCTCATCCTCGGAAAAACATCCTTCAGTGCTGCAGGGAGTTGCTGAGAGCCTTCCTGCCCCTGTGCAACAGCAGGGACTGGGGCTTTGAACTTCAGTTTGTTTGCTGGGAAACCAGGTAACTAGATCCAAAGCGGTGGCTGCTTTCCAGGAAACAACCCAGGATATCCAAGGTGAAGCTGAGTGAAGCAACACAGACCCATGTGTGTGTACAGGGTGTGTGTGCATCCCTGAAACAGGGAGCTCATGGCTTCATGAGCCCTTTCCATTGGGAGATTCACCATAAAATTGTTTGCTGGATGTTGCAGAGCCTCCAGGAGATACTGAGGATGGTGCAAGTCATGTCAATTGCTGACCCCCATGGGACAATCCTCTTCCTCCTGCACCCATGGACTGTTTTCTGTATCCTTTGCTGATGGGACCAAGCAGCTAGGCCTGCAGATGTTTTTTTGGTTTGGATCTAAGATGAGTTTTCAGCTGGGTTTGTTTGTGAAAGTGGCTCCCCATGGGGTTGGGCAAGCTAGGGGAGGGGATGAGCCTGGGGAGCAGGGCTTGGCTGTTAGATCGGCTCCCAAAAGGGATAGGGGACTTCAACCCACCTAATCCTAATGCCTGGGAACTTTGCAGGCAAACCCAAGGCAGAAACTGTCCCATAACTTGAAGCACCTCTACAAAAAAAGCAGTTAAATGTCTCTGCATGCATGGCTTGGAGATGAGCATTCCCAGCCTTCCTGGGAGCTTGCAGGGCTTTGGGCATCAAGAGATGGACCCAGAGCTGGGATCTTGCTACCTCATTGAGGGCTGGGGATGCCCGAAGAGTCACAGCTGGGCTGCAGAAGGCAGCTTGGGGCTGGTGGGGTACCTGAATGTGGGTCAGGAACCTTTCAGGAGGGATGTCCTGAGTCAAACCTGGTTTTGGTCCAGGTCTGCTCTTCTCCAGCTCAGGGTTACATGGACTGCTCTTTCCTGCACATGAGTGTGTGTTTTAACTGGTGAAACTGGAGCTGAGCTCCCTGTCTGCTAAACCAGCTGAGCATCCTGAGATAAGTCCCACCATGGATATTTTGAGACTGACCTCAAGGGTTTTAGTGGTCTGGGGTGGGCAGGGAGCTGGAATGGCACCGTCTGATCCTCACCAGGAGCCCCCTGTCATATCTCATTCCCCCATTACTGCTGACAATAGCGTATTCCCACAGCTTTCAGGATATTTCCAGCGAAACGTGAGCTGGAGCCTGGCTAGCAGGTGGCCCTTCTCTGAGACAGCTCCATGCTCTGTATAAAAAGCTGCATTCCAGTCTCTTCACAGTGGTGCAAGCTTGAAACAACAAGGTTATCCTTGGGGGGAGTGGGTAGGGGGATAAAAGAACATCTGAGACCCTGGGGCACAAGAATTATTTGTTTGGTTTTGTTTTTTTTGGTTTTTTTTGTTTGTTTGTTTGTTTTTTTTTTGAGGAGCAGCCCAGGGATCTGCAAAGCAGCCAATGGACTCCCTAAAAATAAATCCTGGTCTTTCTCGCAGCTCCTTGCTGCTTTCAGAGAGGCTGGTTATACCTCCTGGTCCTTCCTCAGTTTCTAGTTGGGAAAAAAAATATAAATTAGAGTTTTGCCTTGAGGTACCGATCCCTAACTCAGCCTTGGCTGATGTGTTTAACATCCAGCTGTGGTGAGGATGTTGCAGAGGTCAGGGCTGAGGACAGGAGGTTGAAATGGGTTCCTGATTTAGAGGTTTTTGGGCACTGAGTTGGGTTTAAAGCGGAAAAGTGCTCTGTGTGATGCTTGAGCTGGTGAAATGGAAGGGAGGCGATCATTCCCCTGCCTGTTGGGAAGAGTGCTGATGTCTCCAGGGTGCTGGATATGCTGACAGCTGGATTGTTTGAGAGAGCTGAGAGCATAAAAGCTTTTAATGCTGTTGGAGGAATTGGTGGTTCTTTCTCCTGATGGCTGGAGACCGCCTGGTGCTCCCAAAGCAGAACTGCCTTGGGGATGGGTGGGTTCTTCTGACTGAAAGCCCAGGGATGGCTTGAATTGAGTGTGTGATGCTGCTCTGAGCTGCTTCACCTACAAAACTATGGCCAATTGGGTTGCTAGTCCCCTATGGAGATGTCATCATCATGCTTATCTGTGCAGCTGAGACTTGCTCCAACCCCTCATACCATGATGGGGACCCTGAGCTTGGCCTACTGGAATCATAGTGATCAAATTAGTGTTTGTGTGAAGGATCACACCCTGGTTTTCAGCTCCAAAAAGCATGTGAAAGTTTCCTCTGCCTCAATGAAAACCCTTCCAGGCTCTAATGTGGGGAAACGGGAGCCATTTTTGCTGGTGTGTCCTTAACTAGCCTGCTTAATTTCCTTCCCGCCCTTCTGTGAACACATTACGGAGCCACCGCTAATGAGAGCATCATCAAAGACTAATTTTCCCATAATCTAATCTAAAGCACAGTTCATTCATGCAGCTTTTTCCCAGCTGTACCAGAGACACATGTACAGCAAGTCTGGAGGTGCCACCTCCATTGTGTTAACGTGACACCAGGCACAGACAAACCTGGGGCTGAGACCCTCCCTTACCCTCCCTCCCCAAAGCTAAATACCAGTTGTGGAAACTGGTATTTAGCTTTACTGGAGCTGAGGCTGATTCATAGGACCCAGTGAGGTCTATTTTGGCAGCTTGTGGGGTTTTGTTCTGGAAAATGAAAGGTGGCCTTTGATGATTGGAGCTCTACTCATGTAATGAGCTCAAAGTTTGGGTCTGCAAAGCTGTTTAATCATGATGAGAGCTGAGTGTTTTGACCAAAGGTGGGTTCCTGCTGTCCTTAGCTGTGTTCTTCCATGGAAAAGTCCTTTCCCTAAGAGGAAGTGTCCCCACGGCTGCAGTGAGAGGTAGTGATTTGCTCACGGCTGCTGGGTTGCACCTTCAATCTCCATCCTCCAGCACCTTATCCAGCGTTACAAGATAAAACGGGCTCAGGACACCAATGCATGCAAGGAGACAATGCTTCTCCAGGAGCAGAAAAAGGATTTGGGAGAGAACTTATAGCATGGGGCAGAGGTCAAGGGTGCATGTAGCAAGGGGCTTGTGGTGTTGGAGGGTCCCTGTAGCTGCTGCTCAGGAAGGGTTCAGGACTGGAAAAGGGGTAAGGAGCAGGAAAACCATCCCATTTCCATGCTTATCCAGCACAAGTAGCAGCATCTGGGGTTGCCACCAAGCTCCTGCTTCACCCATGTCTTGCAGAACTCTTCCCAGTCTGGGAAGAGGACAGCAAACCTTGGCAAGGTGTATCATCAGAGCATGGATGGGAACTGCTTATCCAAGGCTTCTGGCTGGTTTCCCAACAACTATTTTTGAGCAGAAAATGCCAAACTGCTAGAAAACCAGCTTTTTGCAGGGCATTAGAGTGCCTTGAGATGTTTTTGGTAGCAGCAGAGCTCTTCCAGGGCTGGTGTGCCTATGGTGGGTGGGTGTGCATCTATATAATGATCGCTTTGCTAAGATCAGGATGGAAATAGCTGGAATATTTTTATCTGGAGGGGGGAAAACCCCCCATTACTCTGAATTTCAGCCTGTCCTCCTCTCTGCTAGCCCTTTCCCAGTCCTTAAGCTCTTCCTGGGAAGCACCTATGGGAACAAGCAGCAACATTTCTCATCTAAAAACAGTCTCAGGGAGATGGGGAAACTCCTGCAGATCACTGTGTTCAGCATTGCCACAATGTTTTGGCTAAAAATTAAGCTAAATCTTCAACCTTGATTAATTTTCCTTTGCTTTGCTTGCTGTCACGTGTGGATATTTGGATATTTTTTTTTTTTTGTAAGCTGCTGTCTCCTGGACTACTTGTAACTGGTGGGAAGGACGTGTTGGCCAAGGAGCAGATGGATAAGGGCAGGATAACATAGCTGCCTGGGGCAAAGCATACCCCACTTTGCACCCCAAGATGTTTTGTGTCCCTTTCCTGCTTCTTCAGCCTATTTCCCACTGCTGTGGGACCAGCATTCTGCACCCATGGCACTTGCTGTGTGACCTTGGGCAGAATCTGGCCACCTTTGAGGGGCTGCAGGGAGGATGCTCTGGTGCTACAACCAGCCCAGAGCAGCTTGTCCCAAACCAGGGACACTTGTCCCCAACCTTGCACTGAGACAAAGTTTTTTTTCTCCTTATTCCCAAGTTGCACTGGATGGGGGCAAAAACAAATAAATCTGTGAGATTTAGGCAAAGGATTTGGGCTCAACTGCTTTACACCAGTAAGGAGCTGGTTCTTTGGTTTGCTCCAGGAGGAACCAGAGATGTTTGTGTCCCATGGGGGGGACTAAACAGCATCTCTGTCTCTGGGCTCCCCCCTAAATCTCAGCACAGGAGGAGGAGGGAGCAAATAAAACCCAGCTGAGCTTGGGGGGGGAAAAGGGGGTTGGGTCAAACTGCCTCCTCTCCCGAAAAGCTCTGCCTAATCAAAGGGAGAGCAGAGCACGGGGTTGGTTGGTTTTAATTTTCTAAACCCCAGGGTGGCCCCCAGCCAAGGCCTCCTTGAGATGGAGGGGATAAAGTTCCCCGAGCCTCCGCTCGCTCCCCAGTTGCTCTGAACTTTGTCTTTAAGCTCGCATGGCTGCATCTGTGCCGGGCTGCCAGGATCGGATGCTTTAGACCCCACTTAGCAAGGCCACGCTTGTCCCAAGCCCCCTACCAAGCCAAGCCTCTGGGTCCCTTGCAAGGAGGTTGCTGGTTGGAAGAAGGTAACTTTTTTTTGTTTTATTTCATCTTTTGTCCCCCCTCCCCGCCACCCCTCTTTTTGTCACCCCTTGCAAACTCAGCTTCACAGGGGGGAACCCGGACTTAATGAACCCGTGGAGTTAATTGCTCCAGGTTGGACATGTGAGCTTCAATCTGCACCCTCTTTGCTTATGGTGGGGCAAATCCTGCTCTGGGGTGTAGGAGCACCCCCCCAAAAAACCAAAACCCAAACAACTCTCAGCTCTGCCCTGAAGTAAAGATTTCACTTTTCTATTAGGAAGCAATCCCATGGGTGGGGGTTTTTCCTGGGAGATGCTCGTTCCCCCCAGCATTTCAGGCACTGAGGTTATGGGGTGCTCTGTCCTGAACCTCCCCCAGCACAGCTTTTGCTGCTTATATATGATTTTTCTCAGCAGGTTTTAATGTAATTCTGCAAATTCCTGCCTTTCCCTTTCCCCTGACTTGTGGGGAGGGGGGGCTTGGTGTGCAGCAGGTGCTGCTGCTTTTGCTTTGAAATCA